>NW_026042328.1:300000-585000 GCF_023856365.1 Brienomyrus brachyistius | reverse complement strand
GTTTAAATCAGTCCTAGATGGGTTTGTGAGAAATTTATGCTGAACTCCTTTTTATATCATAAATATCTCAATATTTATTACAACAAAATCATATTGCAGTATTTGAAAATTTCCAATACTGTGCAATGGCACATTAACAAAAAAACGAAAGGTGTGATCCACATTACGTACTGCTGGAGGCTAAAGGAGGTTGTGGCACTTCTGTTGATAAGAGAACCTTTTTGTAAACAATCTCTGACCATGAAATAGGAAGGCAATTCACTTACAGCTCAGCAGCAAAATCAAAAATTTTTCCACACCATGGATGCATCGTTTTCCTTGGATTTCACGTGTTTGCTGTTTGTGGGCGTACCTGCGGTCCCTTTCACCCACTCTGATTGGTGAGCTTGAAGGGCACACAGAGGATGGCATGTGTTTATAAAACTCTTCTCACTGCAGTTTTAAACCCTGGGTCAGACATGCTGTATAAAGCATAATCTAAATCGCAACTTTCGCTGTCTACTAATAGCGTTGTTTCAAATCACGATTTCGATTTTAAATCGATAAATCATTCAGCCGTAGTTGCAGATGTGTAAGCGCTACAGGGACCCTATTCCCAGCCACTAATTACCTTTCATTGACAATGCAGATTTACCACGTGTATTAACGTGCTCATGTTATGTTGCCAGTACCATTTTAGAGGCAATGGAGCCACAAATGAGAGAGATCTCAATGTGAAGTGCAGACTTTATGGTGTCCGAAGCTGAGAAACGTCATTCCATTTTATTTGGTAGTACATCTGCCGGTGTGACAGGCGAAAAACCTCTGACTGCTGCTGATAATGTGCACAGTTCAACCAGCCGGACAAAAGCAGAAATAAAACCAAAAAATGGATGGATTCAAAATCTGTTGAAGTGGCATTCGCAATCTGCTTGGTTTACGAGAGCTCGAGGTAGAAGATCCCTGTGAATCTGAGAACTTTTTGAGTAAAGTTTTATGGCTGTCACTTGATTATATTAATAATCGAGTAATCTACCAAATCTGATGATTCAAGTAATCATATCTGATTTAATATAATATATAATTAATGCAAGGCGGGAATCAGCCAGCCACTGCAGGGCACACACTCAGTGTTACATGCAGTCAGTTTTAGCACACTAGTTCATTTAAGTTGCATGTTTCTGGACAATGGAAAGAACTGAAGGATCTGCAGAAAACCCACCATGCAGGGTGAACATGCAAACCATACACACACACGGTGGAGGTGAGCGGCAACACCGCGACCCACCGTGCGGTTCTGCCACCCTGACAGCCTTGCAGGATGTGTGATGTTAATATTGACATGGTGTTTCATGCATGTGCAACTGTCACATCTCATAGACTGCAATAGTCTGCTGGGTTCAAGGTTCAATAAGTTGTGCTAAATTAAAATTTTTTTTTTAAACTGTCACTGGACTTGAAGTGAAACTTGGTAAGTTATTTTAATGATGGTTCCTTTTCAAAATGATGTAGTATATGTAAAAATAAATCTTGTTTCCTGTCTGCAACACCAGTTTTTTTTTTTCTGCACACCAATTCCGCCTAGTACGACTTCTGGCCGCTACTCCCGCCGCGCAGCAGTAGCGCAGCTTGCGTACTCCCAGCATCCTAGTTCTTTGTATTTGCTTATATCCTTAAAATGATGTTGAATAACGACTTATGAACATTTCATGTTACAAACAGCCATTCGGAACTCGTTCGTAAGTAAAGGAGCGTCAGTATTTATTTTCCCCAGTGTCTTCATTTAAGACACTTGCATTGCAGTCGGTCTGTGACGATATATAAGTTAAGTACAGACGACTGCATTTTGTCATGTGAAAGACATTATTTGGGCCCTCATGTGGCATGCGCATCTGTCTTCCGCCATATTGCCAAGTAATCGAGAAGGAAAATTTTAGTCGACGCTTTATAGTAATCGAGTAATGATAACAGACCTAATACTTGTGCCCCCTAACCTCAAACCATAAGTCTGCTAGCCTAAACGGTAAGGTAAGTCTGCTTCTTACCAATTTCTAAACAAACAGTACTGTACTGTACACTTTGTATGTCAGATTACTTTGTCATTTCCTATCAGGACCTTTATATATAATATACAAATAAAATAAATTATGCCCCTGTAAGTACAAAGTCACTGCTGTATGCACCTGGAGTACTACGTTTTGGATCAATTATTAAAAATGCACAATTAATGGCACTGAAAAGTTTCAAACTGGATTGGATGAGATATACGATGGGACATCAGTTACTGTGGTCGAGATGTGTAAGCATGAGGCCATACTGTGAAGCCATTAGTTATCCAAAGTGACAATAAGCTGTAAATTACAGTGAGATCTGTTATTGAAAGGGCAGTGTGGCTGCTGTCTGCTGGAAGGTAAATGTAGCTGTGCAGGAAAGGCCCTGTGTGTTTCTCCGGGCACATGCTTATTGCCTCGACTTGTGACGTGATCAGGGTGTGAGAATTCAGCCTCCTGCTCTGGCTTGGGTTAGTATAGGCTGCCCTGAGCTACCGGGCCAGATCAGACCTGAGCAAGCTAATTTTTCCATGCTCCACTGGGGGCATGCTCTGATAGTGTGCCTTGACCATCCTTCGAGTTGCTTGAAGAGGGATTGAAACCTCCAGTCCAGGCTGTTCTAGTTAATTATTATGTGCTAATAGAGAAAGCATATTTAATCAAAACAGCCAATGAAGTTAAACTGTTCATTAGTTGCACGATCATTGTGTATCAGCATGAGAGTGTCAATCTTGGATGAAATTACTGGCCGATATTCAAACTTTATCATTTTTAAAATCTACTAAATTAATGAAAACAATTGCAGTGGATGTTCAGGCATTTTCCTGGTGGTAAGTACGATTGCCACTTCAATCTGCAGAAATAAGAGAGACACCCAACAATGAAAATGTTTTCCAGGGGGAATCCAAGTATGAGGGATAAATCGTGTCCTGTATTGGGAAGATCCTGTAAGACGTGGGATGGATGGCAACTCTACTTAAACAAGCCTCAAAGTACCAGTTTTATGTAGCGAGGAACCTATTTTTAATTCATTATTAAATTTGGCCCACACATCGATCTTTTGTTTTCCATTGAATAAAAAAGAGATTTAGTGTCATGAGATGTTTCACTGATGGCATCGCCCCAGTCAGTAAGTGGCTCGCAGGTTAGCCGGTTCATAGTATCAGTGATATTCGATGACAGTGTCAGTCAAAATATCAGTTCACCACTTAGTAAAAGCAGTGAGCTCCTGGCCTCTGGTGTTTCCTATGTATTCACAGTCGTTTACTCCAGTAGTGAGAATCTGGAAGAGCTGGAAGGGTCCTGTAGGCAGAGCACACCAGGAGCTGGAAGGGGCCTGTAGGCAGAGCACACCAGGAGCTGGAAGGGGCCTGTAGGCAGAGCACAACAGGAGCTGGAAGGGGCCTGTAGGCAGAGCACACCAGGAGCTGGAAGGGGCCTGTAGGCAGAGCACACCAGGAGCTGGAAGGGGCCTGTAGGCAGAGCACACCAGGAGCTGGAAGGGGCCTGTAGGCAGAGCACACCAGGAGCTGGAAGGGGCCTGTAGGCAGAGCACACCAGGAGCTGGAAGGGGCCTGTAGGCAGAGCACACCAGGAGCTGGAAGGGGCCTGTAGGCAGAGCACACCAGGAGCTGGAAGGGGCCTGTAGGCAGAGCACACCAGGAGCTGGAAGGGGCCTGTAGGCAGAGCACACCAGGAGCTGGAAGGGGCCTGTAGGCAGAGCACACCAGGAGCTGGAAGGGGCCTGTAGGCAGAGCACACCAGGAGCTGGAAGGGGCCTGTAGGCAGAGCACACCAGGAGCTGGAAGGGGCCTGTAGGCAGAGCGTGCGGCGTGCTGGAAGGGGCCTGTAACCAAAAAAGTGCTGGGAGTTGAAAGGAGCCTGTAGCCAAAGCGCGCCGAGAGCTGGAAGAAGCCTGTAGCCAAAGCGCGCCGGGAGCTGGAAGAAGCCTGTAGCCAAAGCGCGCCGGGAGCTGGAAGGGGCCTGTAGACAGAGCACGCCGGGAGCTGGAAGGGGCCTGTAGACAGAGCACGCCGGGAGCTGGAAGGGGCCTGTAGACAGAGCACGCCGGGAGCTGGAAGGGGCCTGTAATCAAAAAAGTGCTGGGAGTTGAAAGGGGCCAGTAGAAAGAGCACACCAGGAGCTGGAAGATGTCTTTAGCCGGAAGTTGGAAGGGACCAGTATCCAAAGCACAATGAGAGCAGGAAGGTGCCTTTAGCCAGTGTGTGCCTGGAGCTGGATGAGGCCTGTAGCCAAAGCACGCCGGGAGCTGGAAGGGGCCTGTAGCCAAAGCGCGCCAGGAGCTGGAAGGAGCCTGTAGCCAAAGCGCACCAGGACCTGGAAGATGTCTGTAGCTGGAAATTGGAAGGGACCAGTATCCAAAGTACACCAAAGCAGGAAGGGGCCTGTAGCCAGAGCTTGCCTGGAGCTGGATAAGGCCTGTAACCAAGGCAGACCGGGAGCTGGAAAGGGCCTGTAGCCAAAGCGCGCCGGGAGCTGGAAGGGGCCTGTAGCCAAAGCGCGCCGGGAGCTGGAAGGGGCCTGTAGCCAAAGCGCGCCGGGAGCTGGAAGGAGCCTGTAGCCAAAGCGCGCCGGGAGCTGTGAAGGGGCCTGTAGCCAAAGCGCGCCGGGAGCTGGGAGGGGGCTGTAGCCAAAGCGCGCCGGGAGCTGGAAGGGGCCTGTAGCCAAAGCGCGCCGGGAGCTGTGAAGGGGCCTGTAGCCAAAGCGCGCCGGGAGCTGGAAGGAGCCTGTAGCCAAAGCGCGCCGGGAGCTGGAAGGGGCCTGTAGCCAAAGCGCGCCGGGAGCTGGAAGGAGCCTGTAGCCAAAGCGCGCCGGGAGCTGTGAAGGGGCCTGTAGCCAAAGCGCGCCGGGAGCTGGGAGGGGGCTGTAGCCAAAGCACGCAGGATTCTGGAAGGGGCCTGTAGCCAAAGCACGCAGGATTCTGGAAGGGGCCTGTAGCCAGAGCGTGCCAGGAGCTTGAAGGGGCCTGTAACCAAAGCGTGCCGGGAGCTAGAAGGGCCCTGTAGCCAAAGCGCGCCAGGAGCTGGGAGGGGCCTGTAGCCAAAACGCGCCGGGAGTTGGATGGGGCCTGTAGCCAAAGCACACCAGGACCTGGAAGATGTCTGTAGCTTGAAATTGGAATTGACCAGTATCCAAAGTACACCAAAGCAGGAAGGGGCCTGTAGCCAGAGCTTGCCTGGAGCTGGATAAGGCCTGTAACCAAGGCAGACCGGGAGCTGGAAAGGGCCTGTAGCCAAAGCGCGCCGGGAGCTGGAAGGGGCCTGTAGCCAAAGCGCGCCGGGAGCTGGAAGGGGCCTGTAGCCAAAGCGGGCCGGGAGCTGGAAGGGGCCTGTAGCCAAAGCGTGCCGGGAGCTGGAAGGAGCCTGTAGCCAAAGCGCGCCGGGAGCTGGAAGGGGCCTGTAGCCAAAGCGCGCCGGGAGCTGGAAGGAGCCTGTAGCCAAAGCGCGCCGGGAGCTGGAAGAAGCCTGTAGCCAAAGCGCGCCGGGAGCTGGAAGGGGCCTGTAGCTAAAGCGCGCCGGGAGCTGTGAAGGAGCTTGTAGCCAAAGCGCGCAGGGAGCTGGTTAAGGCCTGTAGCCAATGTTCGCCAGGAGCTGGAAGGGGCCTGTAGCCAAAGTGCGCTGGGAACACAAACTTCATGAGTCTCTGTGCTGCCACTCTTTCATCAGTATGTCCGTAGGGCAGTGCATGGGATACTGCACTCTTTCAGACCTGCTGTCACAAGCCTCTCTGGAAAAGAGCTCCAGGGCGGTGAGGGGATTTTGGGGGTGTGGAGAGGCACAGCAATATATATGGATTTGGGTGGTTATGGGGAATATGGTGGTACCGCAGCTGATAGATATTTGAGAGATGGTCACGGCTGATAGGGCTGGGGGGGGGGGGGGTCATGGCGGGATGTTCTGGCCAGTTCCTGACGCTGAATGGTGATGTGAGTGCCGTGCCAGTGGAGGGTGCCGTTGGTGCAGATGGAGCCGTGCTCCAGGTCCACGCTGCGCTCCTACGGATGAGTCATCAAGAGTGATGCCCAGCGGTACGGGGACCAGGGACACCACAGAGGCGCTATTGTGTGGAAAACAAAGAGGGACATTTGGCCCAGGGGTGTCTGTGAGTGCTGCCCTTACCTAATGGCTGTAAAGGCCACCCCCCCCCCCCCCAGCCGAGCATGGCCGTCTTGCTGCGATGGGGGCAGAATGGCCGCAGCACTCACCGACATCCTCCTTCGGCCAGCCGCGTGTCAGTGTGCAGCCTGTGTCTAAATTAGCTGTCGGCGGGTCTTCCTGACTTACTGTGGTTCTGCTTAATTCCTCTGCTCTTCTTCTGCCACCTGGGTGTAGCTAGGCTTTTGCTAACTGCCCTGTGTGTTAGAAAAGCCCCTGAGCTGCCCTGTGTGCTGCCTGGCTGCTGATGGTGGTCCGTGATCACAGGAGTGACTGCGTCCCGCTTGGGGGCTGCTGCTAGCCTTGTGAATGTCGGCTGGGACCGGTGTTGTGTTGCTGCTTCAGAACTCTGTGTGCCTATAATTAACCAAGAGTCACACACACACACACACACACACACACACATTTGTGCTGCTGCTCTTAGCCCAGGTGGGCTGGGCTGCTTCCCCTCCACTTCATTTGATTCCCCCTCTTTCGTGCATTTTTGCTTTTGTGATGTCTTCTTTGACAGCCACATAGATGTTAGACATTTTACATACACATTTTTAGTTATTTTTTGTTTATTTTTTGTTTAGCCAGGAAGAAGATTGACCATTGAGACCAGGTGGCATGAGAGCAGGAAGTGGCATGAGGAGGCCAAACCACTTGTGCTGCAGCTTGGGGGGGGGGTGACTTAATAGTTTAATTTCATGATTTATTCTTTTCTTTGTTAGTATTTAATGTAGTTTGATCTTGTTGTGGATATAATGTGGTGAACTGAGGTGTAGGGTAGGCTGCCAACCCGGTGAAAGTGCAGACTCGTGCGTGTGCTCCTGATTTTCAGCAAGCAGTTAGACCAGAAGGGAACTTTTTGGGTCTTTGCTGCTTCTGCTTGTTCGTCTGAGGGCCCTGAAGGATTCTGTGCTTGTTGCGAGACACAACTTGCAGCTAAAAATAGTCTTATTTTCACTTCTGTGATGAGTCAGCCTAGTCCTAAATGTAACACTGGGGCTAAAGATAGATCAGAATGCAAGTGTTTCACTGGCTTGTGAATTAATGCACGGGCACACACACACACACACACACACACACACACACACACACACACACACACACACACACACACCACACACACACACATCTGGAGATACTTAAAGAGAGACACACACAAATGCACAGATAGAGACACACAACCCTGCTCTCTGGCCTCCCCTCCTCGCTCAGCCTCTGCTTTCTTGCCTGTTCTCTCTTGAGCCATATCACTCCCTTTTCACTCGTTTGAGGGTGCATTTTAGGAGCTGTTCGGCTGCTGTTCCATATGACTCCCTTTTCACTCGCTTGAGGCTGCATTTTGGGAGCTGTTCGGCTGCTGTTCCGTATGACTCCCTTTTCACTCGCTTGAGGCTGCATTTTGGGAGCTGTTCAGCTGCTGTTCCGTATGACTCCCTTTTCACTCGCTTGAGGCTGCATTTTGGGAGCTGTTCGGCTGCTGTTCCGTATGACTCCCTTTTCACTCGCTTGAGGCTGCATTTTGGGAGCTGTTCGGCTGCTGTTCCGTATGACTCCCTTTTCACTCGTTTGAGGCTGCATTTTGGGAGCTGTTTGGCTGCTGTTCGACGTGGCTCGCTTGGGTGTGCCGTGTTTTCTGAAGTGCTTATGTTTCTTAGGCTTTTCTTTTTTACTTCAGAAGGTTCAGAGTCAAAATGTTTTACAGTTGGTTTTGTGAAGAACTGCTGATGGAGTTAGGGGAGAACATTGATTGGTTATTATCTTCTGATTTTCTAGGTGTCGAAATGCAGATGCTGCTGTAATTGATTTGCAGCAAGTAGCTGCCAATTGTTGCTGTGGGTGGTGCCCCATCCTGAAGGCTTAACCCTGTGCAGTCTGGATAAGGGAGTGCACTCTATGTGGGTCATGTAGGTCTTCTCTAGATCTGTAAGCCTTATGACCAATGAACAGCGAGCAGTCTGTAGGCAGTGTCAATCACAGGGCTGTGCTTAGAGGGAAATGCTGTGTGTTTCAGGCCCAGACCTCATGACCGTGCATGGAGAGGAAGGCTGTGTGTTTCAGGCCCTGACCCAATGACCATGCTTGGAGAGGCAGGTTGTGTGTTTCAGGCCCTGACCCCATGACCGTGCTTGGAGAGGCAGGTTGTGTGTTTCAGGCCCAGACCTCATGACCGTGCATGGAGAGGAAGGCTGTGTATTTCAGGCCCTGACCTCATGTCCGTGCTTGGACAGGAAGGCTCTGTGTTTCAGGCCCTGACCCCATGGTCGTGCTTGGACAGGAAGGCTGTGTGTTTCAGGCCCTGACCCCATGACCGTGCTTGGAGAGGAGGGCTGTATGTTTCGGGCCCTGACCCCATGGTCGTGCTTGGAGAGGAAGGCTGTGTATTTAAGGCCCTGACCCCATGATCATGCTGTAATTCTCTCTCTGATTCTCACTCTCTCAGTTCCCAAAGCGCCTTCGTTTTGTGGTTGTTTCTCCTAGTTACCTGATGTTGACATGTTTGCCTGAGAGCCAAGGTACGCAAACACCACTTTGCTAAAGAAGTCGGCGCTAATTGCTCTGTGGGGACGTGGGAGGCGGCTGCATCCCGCTTGTGGGACTTGGCTGCGCCATGCTGGGGCCAGTGAGCTGAGGGCAGGCTATCGCAGGCCGGCACTGCCTTACCATTCATGTACGGGGCCTCTGGGTTGAGTGGGGGGTGTCATGCTCAGAGCAGCTGGGCCTCCTTTATCTATCCTGAGTAAGGAAATATAAATCATCAGCTTTTAAATAACTAATGTTATAGGTGAGTACTTGTTTCATATCTACCAAATCGAGCTGCCAGAGGCACGGACTGCAGGATCCAACATGTGGTAGATGGAGGCTCTATGGCCATAGAGGGAGGTGTAACCCATGTGGGTGGAGGCTCTGTCTGGGAACAGCACGGCACGCCGTACAGCTATATGGAACAGGGCCTCGGCCTATGGCCATAGAGGGAGGTATAACCCATGTGGGTGGAGGTTCTGTCTGAACTGCATGGCATGCCGTACAGCTGTTTGGAGCAGGGCCTCGGCCTATGGCCATAGAGGGAGGTATAACCCATGTGGGTGGAGGCTCTGTCTGGGAACAGCATGGCACGCCGTACAGCTATATGGAGCAGGGCCTCGGCCTATGGCCATAGAGGGAGGTGTAACCCATGTGAGTGGAGGCTCTGTCTTGGAACAGCACAGCACGCCGTACAGCTCTATGGAGCAGGGCCTCGGCCTATGGCCATAGAGGGAGGTGTAACCCATGTGGGTGGAGGCTCTGTCTGAACTGCATGGCACGCCGTACAGCTCTATGGAGCAGGGCCTCGGCCTATGGCCATAGAGGGAGGTGTGACCCATGTGGGTGGAGGTTCATTAAAATTAAAATTCCTTCCACAGGGGGCGATATACACCATGTAACTTAATATCATCTTTTATACATGTTAATTAATAAAGTGTCTGTTCACCACCAGTGACTTCAAGCAAGACCGCTGGGCTATTTAACATGAAATTTACACATAAAAACAAATATCATACTTGAAAAACCTGAATAATATTAAACATTGAAAGAGATTATAGCTGGAAAACTGCATATAAATGAACTTTTCAACAGTGTTGCAGTCACGGTTTAAACCCTAACCCACTCTCTGGAATATTTCAGCATAGATTCGCACGTCCTCACATACATCATCAAGCGAGAATACCTGGGAGGTATCCCGATAGTGAGGTCAGGTTTAAACCCTAACTATGACACACGGTAAAGTTTGCTTTACATTCACTTTTCCAGCTGTAATATCTTTCAACAAATGCAAGCAACAACCCTTGGTTTTCCATATTTCTTTATCGGCCAATTTTAATTAATATTTCAATTTCTGTGTGTGCACTTCAGCTTCGGTGGGCCAGCTGTCTTAACAGTCCCTGGCAGTGAATGAATGCAGTGCCATTATTAATAAATATGTATAAAAACACATGTATGAAAGTTACGTGGTGTGCATTGTCCCCCATAGCTTAATGCTTAAAGAACATTTAACTGGATCTGCTTGGGTTTATGTATCTGTATCACTTTATACTTTAGTCCATCAATTAAATCTTCAAACGGACACAGTGGTTATTAGTAAAGCAAGAATATTGTGAGCCTAAATGGACACAGTACAGTTATTAACGGAAGAGTATTGCGAGGGAACGCATAACTATTGCGAGAGAACTAAAAATGATTTAAAAAAATATTTTCTCGCCCAGACCTCTTAGGGGTTCCGTATACCACAGCTGATTTGTAGAACAAATCGCAAATACACTATATTGCCAAAAATATTGGGATACCTGCCTTTACACATACATGAACTTTAATGACATCCCATTCTTAATACATAGGCTTTAATATGGAGTTGACCAACCCTTTGCAACTATAACAGCTTCAACTCTTCTGGGAAGGCTGTTCACAAGGTTTAGGAGTGTGTTTATGAGAATTTTTGGCCATTCTTCCAGGAGAGCAATTGTGAGGTCAGGTACTGATGTTTGACAAGAAGGCCTGGCTCACAGTTTATAATTCATCCCAAAGGTGTTCTATCGAGTTGAGGTCAGGGCTCTGTGCAGGCCAGTCAAGTTCCTCCACACTTGCTGGAATGTTGGAACAGGAAGGGGCTGTCCCCAAGCTGTTTTCACCAAGTTGAGAGCATGAAATTGTCCAAAATGGCTTTGAATTAGTGTTAGGCGGTATACCGGCTCATACACAAAACCATTTTTGATTATTATGAATTTTTCTTATATCGCAATACCCGTTTAAATAGCCTACACAACGTTCAGAAAGTGGTGCAGCTGGGAACTGTTTAAGGGGTGAGCCTTTTCACTGGTGCACCACTAAAAATGTACCGCAAAAGATTAGAAAAGGAAGATATAGCTGATGCTGGAGTTGAAAGTAATGACACTGGGGTTGTCAAAAATCGATTCTCAGATACTGATTTTTAATATCGATTAGTATCTGATTAGATACTCATTTTCACCATTATTGATACCAACAGTGTGGTTTTCGCCTCCTTCACCACACTTCACGCAGCACCACTACAGCACAGGTGCACATATGTGCACACACCCTCGTGCAGCCCCTCCCCTCCACTCCTCTCAATAGCTGCTGAACACGCTCGCGCTGGTTAACACACACATACCGAGTTGGCTGACCATGGCATATGCTGCAGCTGAAGGCTCTTCGCAAGCTGCTTTAGTAACAAAAAAAACACAAAAGTGTCGTTTGGGAGTATTTTGCAGATGAGCATGGAAAGGCTAAGGATGTCGATAAGCCTCTATCATGCAAACAGTGCTGCAAAGTTGTGGAGACAAGGTCAAGTAGCACGTCAAACCTGGCGAAGCTTCCTAAAGACTGTATGACTCTATGAGACATTTCGCGAGGTCAGTAAAGTTCGCATTCCAGCAACAACGAGCTATTACACACTTATCAAAAATGTTAACTTGGTGAGTGCACACCTTAGCATTAGCCATTTATCTGTAAGCAGTTAGCCAACAGAAACGTTAGCCGTATGGTATCATTAAGGTAGTGGATAGGCGCAATGGCTAATAATAATATAGTTAATGTGGGAACAGTGCAAAAACGTGTGTGGGAAAAAAAAAATGTGGTGAGCGCCCAGTCATACTTAAAAGAAAAACGTTATATACCGTCAAACTGATATAACTTTAAAAATTACCGCGATATAAATTTTTGGTCATACTTTGAATGCTAAAGCATTAACGGTTCCTTTCACAGGAACTAAGGGGCCAAGTCCGACCTCTGAAAAACAGCCCCACATCATAATCCCCACTTCACCAAAGGTTACACTTGGCAAAATGCAGTCACGCAATTACCGTTCTCCTGGCAACTGCCAAACCCAGACACGTCCATCGGATTGCCAGACAGAAGCCTGATGCCTACGTGCTTGATTTTATACACTTGTGGCCATGGAAGTGATTGGAACACCTGAATTCAATGATTTGGAGGGCTGTCCCAGTACTTTTTGCAATATAGTGTATGTGTTTTTAAATGTGTGTTGTGTAGAAGTATATCCACAAAAACAGAGCGATGTGTACACATAATAAAGATTTTGCACGTTTGTGTATCACTTCCATCTGTGGATCACATTACATTTGCGAGCTTGCTGCTGCTTCTTTGTGGATTTTTGTTCACTTCCTACCACAACTGATGTGTAGAAAAACATCCATAAATATGAGGTGCAGCCATGATGTATATCGTTATCGGGATATGAGGTTTTGGTCGTATCACGCAGCCCTAGTGACCCATGTGGGTAGCTCTGTCTGGGAATAGCACGGCACACCGACCGGCTGTATGGAGCAGGGTCTTGGTCTATGGCCACAGATGGGGCGTGGCCTGTGTGGGTGGACTCTTCGTCTAGACACAGTGTGGCACGCTATGTGGCTGTATAAAGCAGGGTCTCAGTCTATGGCCACAGATGGGGCCTGGCCTGTGTGGGTGGGTCTCTGTCTGGGCACGATGTGGCACACTTTGCAGCTGTATGTTGCAGGGTCTCGGCCTATGGCCATGGATGGGTGCATGATCCATGTGGGTGGAGACTCAGTCTGGATACAGCATGTCACGGTGTGTGCCTGTGTAGAGCAGGGTCACAGCCTATTGCCACAGATGGAGCGTTACCTGTGTGGGTGGAGGCTTCGTCTGGACACAGCGTGGCCCTGTGTGGCTGTATAAAGCAGGGTCGCGGTCTATGGCCACAGATGGAGCATGACCTGTGTGGGTGGAGGCTTCGTCTGGACACGGTGTGGCCCTGTGTGGCTGTATAAAGCGGGATCTCGGCCTATGGCCACTGACGGGGGTATGACCAGTGTGGATGGAGGGTCTGCCTGGGCACAGCATGGCATGCCGTGGATGGGGGCGTGGCTCATATTCCACTAAGCTTATGCAAGAGTGTGTAAGGATTGCAGGCCAGGGAGCCTGACCTGCCTGTGAGGAGCGGGTCCTCCTCCTGGGGCAGGGCCAGCTCCTAGCACCCCTCAACACCGAAATGACACTTGTGGCTTATTAACTGAGACGAATGCAACATTAAGAGATGCACCAGCAGAGCTGCTGGGTGGGTGGGTAAGTGCGTCCTCCTGCGGGCCCCCGCCACCGTCATTAAGCAAAGCTCGGGGGACGTGGGGCCTCTCTTAAGCCATCCCTGATGACTCGGCCTGCCGCTAATGAAGGCGCTGATGAACCCTGTTTGTAAATCGAACAGAATTGACACTCGTTAGTGTTGTTTTTGTTTAGTGACGCCGGTCGGAGTGTCTGTGGCATCCCGTGTGATGCCTGGCCCTCCCTACCTCCCTCCCTCCCCTGATGCTCTTGTTTTCTTCTTGTTTACCTTGTTCCGGGGTCAGCCCTCTCTCCTGTCCTCTGTGGCTTTGCTGAGTGCCACTGCCGATTTGAGAAAAGCCGGTCTGGGAAACACTCATGAGGCCAGTTACACAAAGAAGCTCCCGTGCTGTGCAGCCACAGCTGTGTCCTCCTCCTGCTTCTCCTGCTTCTCCTGCTCCTCTTCACCCGACCATCACACCTCTTGGCAATCTTTGCAGATCTCAGAGCTTTTGCCTGATCTTCAGTGCTGATTGATTTACAGAAAGATTGTCAAATGCACTTAATCCCACTGCATGGTTTCATGTTCTGTTACCCTTTTCAAAGTTAATTCAACCAGTAAAAAGATTTAACTTCAGCTCAGCTGAACAGTAAATATCCAGTAATAGGTAACATTTTTCCGTTTTTATTTTCATTGCCTTTTGTAATGCTTCGGGCAGCTTTGTTTCGTATTTTTATAGCGGACAGCGATGAGGCAGTAGTCGGTGGCCCACAAACGGATAAGCGGAGGGCGTCTGCTCCTGTACAGCTACTGCCAGTGTATAGATCCAAACCAAATGGTTCCATGTACCCACAGTGTGTCTCGCATCCAGCCTCTATGCAGTTACTCAGTTTGTTTGCAGTAAACAGAGATTTTATCTTGAAAGTGAGAAGGTGTAAGCAGTTGTTAGAGAGGGGTGTGCGTGTGTTTCACTCTCGCACTGTGGTCCTGGAAGGGCATGCAGTTGTATATCTATGAAATGACGGCTCGCTTGATTATACGGCATTCGGGATGAGTCAGCATTGTCGAATATTCAAGATTGTGTCTGGGGGAAAAAATAGCGGTTTATCCATTATATTTTTTTCCATCGTCTTCACATGAACTCAATGTGAGCCAGTCAATCGTTTTTGTCCTTGATCACTGTGGTGCCTCTGTGAGAAAGTTAAATACAATGAGTGAGGAAAACACACATGACATTGATTTTGTCTGCTTTGAATCTACTGGCCGAACTCACAGCAACAAGTGTAAGATTCAAGAGGTTTATTCGTCACACAGTCGTACATATACAACATGTAGGGGAATTTAACCCTGGTCACTCCAAGCAGTTGTGCATGATGACAAAATATAGAGAAAAAATAATATGATAAGATATATGAAATGTTCAGCTGTACATAATCTACACATAAGTGATAGGTAAGAGGTATTTAGCTGTGCAATATAAGTGCAATGTGCAAGAGGCCTGAGGTGTATGCCAGCGATTTGGACAGTGTGAAGCAGAACCTAGAGGCACTGAGTATTGTCCTGGTTTAGGAGCCTTATGACCTGGGAGGAGAAGCTCCTCTTTGACCTTTCAGTTCTGGTTATAAGGCTGCGGAAGCATTTGCCTGAATTCAGCAGGTAAAACAGAGAATTATTGGGGTGGGGGGGGGGGGTCCTTGGATATTTTTGTTACTCTGGTCCTGCAGTGGCTGGTGTAGATGTCTTGTAGATGGTGTAGATGTCAGCTACTCTAACCACCTCTGCAGGGCTTTCCGGTCCTGGGCAGAGCAGTTCCCAAACCACGAGGTGATACTCATGGTCAGGATGCTCTCTACGGCAGCTGAGTAGAAGGCCTTACGGACAGCAGGAGAGACCTTAAACCTCCTCAGCTGCCTCAGATGGTCAAGCCGCTGCCTCGCCTTGCTGGCACCAGCTTTCCAGGTTCTCCACTTCCTTCAAGTAGGCCGTCTCATCATTGTTGGAGATGAGGCCGAGCACTACCATGTCGTCAGCAAATTTCACATAGGAATTTCAGCTGAGTGTGGCTACACAGTCATAGGTGTAGAGGGTGAACAGCTGAGGCTGAAAACACAGCCTTGCGGAGCTCCCGTGTTGAGGGTGATTGCGCTGGGCACACAGTTGCCTACTCTCACCACCTCGGGTCTTCCTGTAAGAAAATCCAGGATCCATCTGCTCAGCTGGTCACTCAGTCCCAGATCCCTCAGCATGGTGAACAGTCTGAGTGGGACTATGATAATGAATACTGAGCTGTAGTCTATAAACAGCATCTCACATAATTCCCCCTCTTTCCATCCACGAGTGAGGGTAGTATGTAGGACATGAGAGATGGCGTCCTCAGTGGATCTGTTGGTGCGGTAGGCGAACTGCAGTGGATCAATTTAGGGATGCAAGAACAGATGAAATTCTTAAGTCTCTGGAACACCTTCATGATAAGGGATGTTAAGACCTCAGGGCAATAGTCATTGAGGCTTGAGGGCTTGTTACTCTTTGGAATCGGGATGATTGTGGATTTTTTAAAACATGCCGGTACAACAGACTGAGCCAGAGACTCGTTGAAGATATGGGTATGTATATTTAGGTAATATTCTGTGTATATTTAGATTGTCGATAAAAATGATCTGCAAAATTTGTTCATATAAAATTTTAAATAAGTGAATTGAAGCACGATGTCACATCGCGATATGCAAAGTTTTCGCAAGTAACTTCAATTAATAAATTGAAAGGTAATGAAATTAAACTATAGCCAGATACTGTACTAACAGTATGTCAGATAAGCTGCTGTTGGTGCTACAGGTTGGCAGTGCACACACAACAGTGCCGCGTGGATGTAGATGCAATTGTCAGTGTGAAAGTTAGCGTGCCTGTCATCTCGGCACATCACCAGAATGAGCTACTGACTGTCATTTCCAGTGTAGACAGACACTGTTTGGCTGTAGCTTGTTGGGTATATTTTCAGCCCTTTTTTTGTATAAGTTTTGTAATATTTATCACAGATATTTCAAGTATCGTAATGTAATTTTTTTCCCCACTATTGTTCATTCCTGATTGGCTGCTTGTAACATTTTAGGTTCCGCTTTTGCAGCAGTGAGTGTCGTCTCATTTTCTGTGGAAATAAATGAATGGAGTCACCTATAAACTAGGGAAGTATTGATAGGTTTGTGTTGTGAAGCATGAAGAAATGGCCATTTGCCACAGCTGGCCGAGGCACAAGCCTATCAAGCATCTTTCTATCCCACTGCACTTCAGCTAACTAAAGTTTAACTTAAACTAAATCAAAACTGAAATTATTCAGGGTACTTTTTAATGTCGTCCTCTTATATCAGTGAGTAATGTTTTATTTTGTATGTAAAGAAATACATGTTTTGATGCATTATTTGATCGGAATAATCGCATCTGCTGGCTGAAAGGTGCCCTGCCCTGTACACCTCTGCCTCTGTATCTGTCTGTCTCTCTGGCCCTAATGAAATGTACCGACACTGAGCACATCACATTGAAATGAAAGTTGTGCGTCTGGCGGTGTCAGGTCTGGGATAAGATGGCGGATGCCTGTTGATGCTTCATGCTGTAGTGTGACACTGATTCACAGGCTGAGTACTCTGACTTGGGGGGGGGGGGGGGAGTTGGGCTGCGCCCCGCACCGCCTGCACTTAGGCACAGCGCTGCATATTGACGCAGCCTTGTATGAAATTGAAGATGCAGCACCCTTAGTTTTACCCCTACAGATACACTTTCCTCCCCATGTGCCCTCCACGCTCTCACTGCCCCCCCACGGACTCCCTTTTCTCGCAGCACTCCCACCTCCCCATGTGCCTATGCTGTTCTCACTGCTCCCCCACCCCCATCTGTCCATGTGCCGTCTTCGCTCTTCGTGCCCCCTCCTGCCCACCTTGCTCTTCGGATCCCCACCTCCCTGTGTGCCTGCCTGTCCACCCGCCTTACTCTCAGTGAGCCCCACCAGTCCGTGTGCCCGCCTCTCTCAGCATCCTCACCATCCCATGTGCCTTCCTCGTTCTCCATGCCCCCTGCCTGCCCGCTTACTCCCAGTGCGCCCCACCAGTCCGTGTGCCCGCCTCTCTCAGCATCCTCACCTTCCCGTGTGCCCTCCTCGTTCTCCATGCCCCCTGCCTGCCCGCTTACTCTCAGTGCACCTCACCAGTCCGTGTGCCCGCCTCTATCAGCATCCTCACCTTCCCGTGTGCCCGCCTCTATCAGCATCCTCACCTTCCCGTGTGCCCTCCTCGTTCTCCATGCCCCTTGCCTGCCCGCTTACTCTCAGTGCACCTCACCAGTCCGTGTGCCCGCCTGTATCAGCATCCTCACCTTCCCGTGTGCCCTCCTCGTTCTCCATGCCCCCTGCCTGCCCGCTTACTCTCAGTGCACCTCACCAGTCCGTGTGCCCGCCTCTATCAGCATCCTCACCTTCCCGTGTGCCCGCCTCTGTCAGCATCCTCACCTTCCCGTGTGCCCTCCTCGTTCTCCATGCCCCCTGCCTGCCCGCTTACTCTCAGTGCACATCACCAGTCCGTGTGCCCGCCTCTCTCAGCATCCTCACCTTCCCGTGTGCCCTCCTCGTTCTCCATGCCCCCTGCCTGCCCGCTTACTCTCAGTGCACCTCACCAGTCCGTGTGCCCGCCTCTATCAGCATCCTCACCTTCCCGTGTGCCCGCCTCTGTCAGCATCCTCACCTTCCCGTGTGCCCTCCTCGTTCTCCATGCCCCCTGCCTGCCCGCTTACTCTCAGTGTACCTCACCAGTCCGTGTGCCCGCCTCTATCAGCATCCTCACCTTCCCGTGTGCCCTCCTCATTCTCCATGCCCCCTGCCTGCCCGCTTACTCTCAGTGCACCTCACCAGTCCGTGTGCCCTCCTCGTTCTCCATGCCCCCTGCCTGCCCGCTTACTCTCAGTGTACCTCACCAGTCCGTGTGCCCGCCTCTCTCAGCATCCTCACCTTCCCGTGTGCCCTCCTCGTTCTCCATGCCCCCTGCCTGCCCGCTTACTCTCAGTGCACCTCACCAGTCCGTGTGCCCGCCTCTATCAGCATCCTCACCTTCCCGTGTGCCCGCCTCTCTCAGCATCCTCACCTTCCCGTGTGCCCTCCTCGTTCTCCATGCCCCCTGCCTGCCCGCTTACTCTCAGTGCACCTCACCAGTCCGTGTGCCCGCGCCTCTCAGCATCCTCACCTTCCCGTGTGCCCGCCCCTCTCAGCATCCTCACCTTCCTGTGTGCCCTCCTCGTTCTCCATGCCTCCTGCCTGCCCGCTTACTCTCACTGCACCTCACCAGTCCGTGTGCCCGCCTCTATCAGTATCCTCACCTTCCCGTGTGCCCGCCTCTGTCAGCATCCTCACCTTCCCATGTGCCCGCCTCTCTCAGCATCCTCACCTTCCCGTGTGCCCGCCTCTCTCAGCATCCTCTCCTTCCCGTGTGCCCTCCTCGTTCTCCATGCCCCCTGCCTGCCCAACTTACTCTGTGTGCCCCACCAGTCAGTGTGCCCGCCTCTCTCAGCATCCTCACCTTCCCATGTGCCCTCCTTGCCCTTGGTGCCCCGACAGTGAAGTACCGCTGCCATTTATTTCTGCTCGTGTTGTGGTTATTAGCCCAGCTGCCTTGCCCCAGGAGCTGGATTTCTTCCCCCGGGGGGGCAGAATCTGGAAAACTAAGCCCTACTGGTGGAGGGTGCCTCCTCTGTGCACTGTGTTCCCCCATAGGCATGCTGTATACATGGGATTTTTGGACACACGGGGGTGGATGTGTGCTCAGGGTAGTTATGATCAGGTGTGTTTTCATGCTTGTATTTCATAGTGTAATATTTTAATTGGTAGGATCTTGTTTTCCTTGTGTTTCACAATGGTTTTGTCCTATAGCTCCCATATCAAGTCACTGCTGTTAATCCTGTTATTTAATGGGAAATGAGCTACATTCTACATTTATAGTGGTAAGCATAATATATATAACAGCAATCAGACTCATTTGCGATTCTTCCTTTTCTCCCTCTTCCTGCTGTCATTTTGATTGTCTGTCCTTTTAATGTAGTTTCCCGCTTTTCTTTATTTTTGCAGGAGTTCTTCGAACATGCAAAGAAACTGTGGGATGATGAAGGAGTGAAGGCCTGTTTCGAGAGATCCAACGAGTACCAGCTCATCGACTGCGCTCAGTAGTGAGTGTTCGCATCCTAGCAGTCGCTCCTGGGGCATGTCTGTCTGTCAGTCCACCTTCAAAATCAGCAGGAGAGAGGCCTGCACCTTCTTCCAATGCTTTATGTACAAAGCAGTCGCTCTGTAGCCGTGTTCTGCAAAGACACCCAGCAGTGGGTTTCTCTGTGTCCGCTCTCTGTCAGGACTGTGCATTCGGGCTGCACTTTGGCCGTCGGTTTGAAGTGGCAAAAATAAATAGCCAAAACGATGAACCGTTTCCAGGAGCAGAGAGCAGATGGCGGGAGGCGTGTTGAGTCCGGGATGTTCTGGTCGCCCTCTTTCGGCATCATTGGTAGCTTTCTGACCACCGTGCTCCTTCCACCCATGAGGCGCCTCCTTGCCGCACTCACTAAGGGAACCGTACTGTAAGTTAGTGGTTGGCACCCCAAGGTGGCAGTTGGCGAGCTTTAACGGTGCACACTGCTGTGGTCACTGTATCCTAGCAACCAAAGGCAGGGTGCTGGCTGACCTTGCTCTCGACAGCTATGTTCCCAGATCTCAGTTGCAGTTGTCCTAGACTGAGTGACTGACTTTTTACTCTTCTTCCAAGAGCTCAGTGATGACCCAAAAGCTGCTACAGCCACAGTGACCCCGAGAGAGGCGCTGTCATGTCTGTTTTCATGCTTTTCTCAGTTACCTGCTTGGAAAGACACAAAGTTTAATAGGGAAATACTAAATGCCTTGTTTTTCTGGTTTATAATTCTCCATTTGCAGTCATAAGAGGAAGTTTTGTTTGCAGACGCCACCTGTATAAGCAGCTTCCTGTTTCCTTGTTCGCTCCTGTCTATTTAAATGCATGAAGATCTGATGAAATTACCGTCCTTTGCACCTGCGGACAGTTACTGGCAACTTTTGGTTTTCCTTTGATCCCATATCCGTTGTGGTGTAATGCATCGCATGTCAAATGTGCATGTGTGCCGGGGAATGGGGTGTGTCATGCCCGGTCTGCTTCCATGTGCGGACAGGGTACATGCTGGCCCGTAGCAGGACATGCTGAAGGACCTGACATGATCTCCATTTCATGGTGTGACGGTGATGATGATGATGATGATGATGATGATGATGATGATTGTAAATGTGATGTACAATGCAAAGATGGCAACCAGGGGCAAAAAAAATCCAGACTTATTATGTAAAACCTTTCAGTGAGATTGATTCAGTGTCACATAAACACCATTTCCCACAATTCTGTTCATTCGGCTGACATCTCCCTCCCGTGGCCATGTGCTCTTTATTGCATGAGATGCGTGCGGCTCGCAGAAAGACCGTAGCTTTGCCGGCTGATTCCGACCACGTGGGTCCTTCCCATCTCGCTATTCTTGGAGTTGGCATATTGGCTCCTACGATACCAGTGTCTATCACACCCTCTGGAGTCGACGGCATCCTCGGCGATGCTGCATATCTTTCTCATGTATTTCAGTTTATAACTCGCTGAAATCTAATTGTAGAAACATGAAAAGACGCTGAGTAAATCCGTAATCTGTCTTCTTTTCAAGACGTCCATTGTCGGAAGTATTAAAGTTTTTAAAATTAGGTTAAATCGGCAAAAAAGTGAACCATGTCACCTTTCTTTGTTTTACCTGCATCAGGGGCATGTAGTACCGTATAGTACTCACCTGAAGATCGCTATTCTCATGGCTGCATTTACGCATATTCAAATTGCATTCGCATGGTAATTTAATGAACAACGCAACGGGCATCCTTATCTCCCGCTGGCACCCCCTGCTCTCCTGTAGGTTTGCTGGGCATCCTTATCTCCCGCTGGCTCCCTCTGCTGTCCTGTAGCTTCTCTGGGCATCCTTATCTCCCGCTGGCACCCCCTGCTCTCATGTAGCTTTATTTGGCATCCTTATCTCCCGCTGGCTCCCTCTGCTGTCCTGTAGCTTTGCTGGGCATCCTTATCTCCCGCTGGCTCCCTCTGCTGTCCTGTAGCTTTACTGGACTTCCTTATCTCCCGTTGGCACCCCCTGCTCTCATGTAGCTTTACTTGGCATCCTTATCTCCCGCTGACTACCTCTGCTGTCCTTTAGCTTTACTGGACTTCCTTGTCTCCCGTTGGCACCCCCTGCTCTCATGTAGTTTTACTTGGCATCCTTATCTCCTGCTGACTCCCTCTGCTGTCCTTTAACTTTGCTGGGCATCCTTATCTCCCGTTGGCGCACCCCCTGCTCTCATGTAGTTTTACTTGGCATCCTTATCTCCCGCTGGCTCCCTCTGCTGTCCTGTAGCTTTGCTGGGCATCCTTATCTCCCGCTGGCAGCCCCTGCTCTCCTGTAGCTTTGCTGGGCATCCTTATCTCCCGCTGGCAGCCCCTGCTCTCCTGTAGCTTTGCTGAGCATCCTTATCTCCCGCTGGCTCCCTTTGCTCTCACCCATTGGCAGTTGATTAGAGCCTGCCCAAGGCACTTGTGCTTTCCTGACCTCTGCCCTGTTACCAGGCTTGACAGCTGGCTGGGGGTGGCTGTTGGGTATCTCTGTCACGGGACCCTGACAGCTGGCCAACAGTGGCAGCGCCGCTGTGATAATGGGGGTCATTGTCACTAGCTACAGCGCTCAGTTGGTCCCGGGGCCAGGGCCATGCCCCTGCTAATCCGATGCTTCACTCTGATTGGCTCTTCTGATCAGTACTTTGTAGGTTTTATTTGTCACCTTCTTTTGGCCCCACATCTTGAACTCTGGGGACGATGTTGTGCTGTACGTTGCAGAACATTACTTAAAAATGCCATCAGTGAAACTTGCAAAGCTGTTTATAATAATCGATACTTTATTGATCCCCGTAGGGAAATTGTCTTTACGCCTCCCACAACTTCCTCTTTTTTCTTAGAGGAAGTTGTCTGCGAAGACAACTAAGAGTCAAGTACTTGTTGTGTAAGTTGATGTATATTGTCCTTGATAGAGCTTGCTAACCGTGCTTTCTCACGAATATGCATCACATTCGATAAGCGCATCTATTAAATCTGTAAAATAAAAATACAGGTAAAATGTGTAATAAGTCGTATGAATGCGTTATGAAAGTCCGAGAGGTGGGTACTATGATATTTTTAAGACTTTCAATATCATAATACTTCAGTCTGTATCTTTCTTCTCCTCCTTTGACTGTATATGTCAATATGCGCTGATGTCACCATGGCTGGGCCCCTGCCGCCCGGACCCTGGCTCTGTCACGGCCTCCGCGTGCCGCCTGCTGTCTGGACAAGGCTTCCAATGAGCATCACCTCCTATAAAAGTCAGAATCTGCCCGTCAGGGCCTTTGAATTCCACGCAAGGATGCTGAATATACTGTAGATGTTGTTTTCTGATAGCAGCCAAACATAGCTTAGTGTGATTACAAAGGCAACCCTGTTACAAGAACAGCCTCATTATATGTTTAAAATGGGCTCCGAGTCACACTGATCCGCCCGTTCTGCGTGCTGCTTACATGGTGGAGGGTGTGGGGCAGCATCACACACGGCTTCCGTACCATCCTGTTCCTCACAGTGATCGCAGGCCCCAAACTCTGCAGTTTGCATCGTCAGTAGTACTTTGTGATTTGGGAGTGATCCACACTCTGACGGGCCCAGTTAGCACGTTTAATGTGCTCTTTATTCTTTACACTGTTTCATCTGAATAACCAGATAACAGTAATGGCCTCCCTCTCAGGTGACCAGCAGGCCTGGTGTCTTGTGTATTTAAGCAGGAGAATAAAAGTGAGTGTTTGTTAGCTGACATGTTTGTGAGGTAAAGTGTGCTAAATACTAATTAGTGGCATTTATAAAAATACACAGCTGATTTTTCTATTTCATGATATTGAAATATGTATGAAATGCATATTTTTCCTTGTTATTTTCTTCTGTCGTTTGTGGAGAAATGGTGTCTAATTCCTGGGAGACTATCGTACTTTTGCTAATGTTTGGTTGGCTTTTGTTAATGGCCACTAACCAATGAGGAGCGGGGATAGGCGCCTGCTGAGCCAACCCTCGCTGCCCCCCCCAGCGTGGGCTGTCCCCCCTCCCCCCAAGCTTATGTAAACTGCCTGTGCAGTGCAGCCAGGCCAGTGCTGCTATTTTTAGCCGCTGAACTGCAGAGCACAAAAAGGGGGCGAGCATCACGTGTGCAGCTGAATCAAAGGGAGGATCCCGGCCTGCCCTGCACGGCAAACAAAGGAAGGTCAGAGGCCCCCGTAACCATGGCTCACTTGTCTCCACGCAGCCAGTTTCTGGGATATTCGGAACTTTCTGTGTGATTCCTGTTTTCTCAGGAACGATAATGTTAGCAGGTCATGTGTGCTGTGTGGGAGCTCTCTCCAGGGCAGGAGAGGAAATGGCCCTGGGTTCGAGCAGCTAGCCCAGTCAGTCTGCTTGTGGCCTTCGCTGGCTGTTGTGTGGGGTCTCCGCCCCCCGACCCCCCCCCCCCCCCCGGCCCCCCCCCCCCGGGCCCACGAGCAGGATAGACCTCCTGAGCACAATGCACAAACAGGATGTTCTGAGGGCAGCACACACTGCAGAGCAACGGTTTTATGCGGTCTGGACGGTGCACTCTGTGGAAAGATGGCATTACGCTTTCAGGACGGTGTGTGCTGCGGTGAGGGTGGTGTGTACTACAGAGAGATGGCAGTGAGGACAGTGTATACCATGGTGGGGACAGTGTGCACCACGGAGAGACTGCACTATGCAATGAGGATGGTGTGCACCGCAAAGAGGTGACGTTATGCTGTGAGGACGGTGTGTATCACGGAGAGGCGACATTTGTGCAGTGAGGATGTGCACACCACAGAGAGACAGCGTTACATGGTGAGAACAATGTGCACTGCGGAGAGACGCCGTTCAACAATACAAACTAGCAGAGAGTCTGTGTTAGAGTAAAGACAGTACACACCATGGAGAAGTGGAATTCTGCTGTGAGGGTGGCGTACACTGCAGAGAGACAATCTTACACTGCAAAGACGGCGCACACCATGGAGAGACTGCATTGGAGGGCGCACACCGTGGAGAGGCTGCATTGGAGGGCACACAGCATGGAGAGGCTGCATTGGAGGGCGTACAGCATGGAGATGCTGCATTGGAGGGCACACAGCATGGAGAGGCTGCTTTGGAGGGCGCACAGCATGGAGAGGCTGCATTGGAGGGCGCACACCATGGAGAGGCTGCATTGGAGGGCGCACAGCATGGAGATGCTGCATTGGAGGGCGCACAGCATGGAGATGCTGCATTGGAGGGCGCACAGCATGGAGATGCTGCATTGGAGGGCGCACAGCATGGAGATGCTGCATTGGAGGGCGCACAGCATGGAGATGCTGCTTTGGAGGGCGCACAGCATGGAGAGGCTGCATTGGAGGGCGCACAGCATGGAGAGGCTGCATTGGAGGGCGCACAGCATGGAGAGGCTGCATTGGAGGGCGCACAGCATGGAGAGGCTGCATTGGAGGGCGCACACCATGGAGAGGCTGCATTGGAGGGCGCACACCATGGAGAGGCTGCATTGGAGGGCGCACACCATGGAGAGGCTGCATTGGAGGGCGCACACCATGGAGCAATGGCGTTATGCTGTCAGCTGGAGGCATCCGCGTCCTGTCCCCACCTGCCTGTGCCCATATCTGTCCACGGCCCACCATGCTGAAGTAGCATATAGGCCTGCTGTCGGATTCCTGTGCAGAGCGGTCCTTGGTTTTCAACCGTGTTCCTCCTGACACCGTTGCCTTCAAGTTCTGTTGCTGTGCTCTGTGCATCTCTTTTCAGTTCCTGAAATTTTTGTCCGTATTTCCTTAAGATTGTCAGTTTTTCTTGTGGCTTTCTTTAAGTTCTTCTCTCCATACGTATTCCCAGTTAAAACTGTATTGGCTGCGTTGAGCATTCACACCAGGGCAGTCGATTTGGGCAGGCCCTGCGTCAGGCGGGACAGGGCAGGTCGGACGAGCCAGGTGTACTCCGCAGGCCTCCACCGCACCAGACCTGCTCCCAAGCTGAGCAGGAGTGCCAGCGTTGCATGAGAGCCAGAGGCTGAAAGCAGACAGGATCGACAACAGAAAGCTACTCTCTGAACACAGATGTGCGCCCTCTGGAGGAAGCTGCAGGCAGCACAAGCAGAGGCTAGCAGAGCAAATAAACTCGCATGATGAGGCAAGGCAACCTGTGTGGCTGCAGCCCTCATGCAGCCTTCACTGGGCCTTCATTGTTTTATTCGTATTTATGGATTTATGGTTATGGATGGATTGAGCTAAAACTCATTATCAGAGTGTCCAGGATCCTCCATGGAACTAACAGTCATTGTAAAAGGTCATTTACAGTGCAAAGTGCATCTTTGGGAGCCTGGACTTTTACCCGTGATTAATGAAAGGAAATTCTCTTGCTGTCATTTTATCGCAGAGGAACACAGGGCATTTATCTGCCGTGCCAAGCAGAAACATGCTTTTAACAGATGTCCTTTCCTCCCTGACCGTGTGTTAAATAAGGTACTTTCCATTACAGTATATCAAATATTAGTTTATAATTGGGTCATATTCCCGCTAACAGAAAGTAATAATTGCTGTTAAGTGCATTTCCCCCTAAACGGAATTGGCCTCGGTTTTTATGTGAAGTCATCGTTCTAATGTGGGGCGTTTACGGCTGCTGTTCAGCTGTGGGAGGTAGCAATGTGACCCAGCGAGCTGGCGGTCCGAACCGGTGGTGCCAGTGGTGCGAGCTGGCGGTCCGAACCGGTGGTGCCAGTGGTGCGAGCTGGCGGTCCGAACCGGTGGTGCCAGTGATGCGAGCTGGCGGTCCGAACCGGTGGTCCCAGTGGTGCGAGCTGGCGGTCCGAACTGGTGGTGCCAGTGGTGCGAGCCGGCGGTTCCAGTGGTGTGGCACTCCCTCACCCTGCAGGATCTCCACGTTCCCCATCAGAGGCTGCTTGATGTACAGCCTCACTTTCTTCTCCTCTTCACCACTGCTAGCTAAAGCATCTTCATATACTTTGCTTTGGGTTTGTTTACTAGTGTTTTTAGGAGCACCTCCCTTCTCAGGCTTATATTTACAAAGCTTCCCCACCGCTGCGCAGGCATTCCTGTGCCACATCTGGATGCCTTTCTGCGCCTGTTTAATGTACCTGCCAGCGACAAGTGACTGAGCATCCCTGTCCTGTGCAGACAGTTCTTCACCTTGCTGCCTGCCATGGTGGAAGATCTGCAGTAGGAGCTGTGCTCTTTCTGAACAGCTGTTTAAGGAAATGTGTTCTGTCTGGAGCCGTGTTGTTTTACAGAAGTTGCTCTCTTCCTCCTTTAAATCGAGGCAGTTTGATGTGTGTGCCTGGGCTGTCCAGTCATGGCTGCATGTTTCAGATTTCAGTTTTGCGCCTGGCACACCAGCAGTCACGGGACTGTATCTGCAGTAATGATGGCATCAATATCCCTGGATTTTTTTCAGAGCATACCGTAATGTTGACTGGGACACCATGAAGTCTGTTGGTAGGCCCTCTAGGTCAGCAAACTGGATTTTCCCGTGGGACCTGTTCGCTTACTCGTGTTGCAGCTCCAACGCATCGGATTGTAACCAATCAGCGCAACTTGCCTAAATGGAGGCTACTTTACAGTCTGTGTCACGTATGAGCGAGGTGGCAGCTTTGTTCAATGCTAATGATCAGCTGCTGTTTGTGGCCTGGCACCCGAACCTGTGTCAGTAACGGGCCGCTATTCCTCTGCTTGCGACGGGATGATCGGACCAGCCGCGGCAGGCTGAGTCAGTAACGGGCCGCTATTCCTCTGCTTGCGACGGGATGATCGGACCAGCCGCAGCAGGCTGAGTCAGTAATGGGCCGCTATTCCTATGCGTTCGACCGGATGATCGGACCAGCCGCGGCAGGCTGAGTCAGTAACGGGCCGCTATTCCTATGCGTTAGACGGGATGATCGGACCAGTCGCGGCAGGCTGAGTCAGTAACGGGCCGCTATTCCTATACGTTAGACGGGATGATCGGACCAGCCGCAGCAGGCTGAGTCAGTAACGGGCCGCTATTCCTATGCGTTCGACAGGATGATCGGACCAGCCACGGCAGGCTGAGTCAGTAACGGGCCGCTATTCCTATGCGTTAGACGGGATGATCGGACCAGTCGCGGCAGGCTGAGTCAGTAACGGGCCGCTATTCCTATACGTTAGACGGGATGATCGGACCAGCCGCAGCAGGCTGAGTCAGTAACGGGCCGCTATTCCTATACGTTAGACGGGATGATCGGACCAGCCGCAGCAGGCTGAGTCAGTAACGGGCCGCTATTCCTATGCTTGCGACGGGATGATCGGACCAGCCGCGGCAGGTTGAGCAGCTCCTCGCTGTGCCACCCGTACAATAACCATACTTAGCTGCCACCTCACCGCATGTCCCCTGCACGTGTACCTTCCGGGAATATTGTCACTGTGCCTTTGGTGTGCCTAACACTGACCCTCCACAGGGAACCCTTGATGCTGTCCCTCTGCGGACCCAACCAAGGATCCTAATACTTCAGCGACTCAGAGGTGCTGCCACACGCAAATGACATTTATTCATTTAGCAGCAGAACTTCAGAACGGTCCCGCAAAGTGAAGGGGCCATGTCCAGGCTCCTCCACGTTGCCATGCCGACCCGATATACTGCATGGGCATAGACTATTAGGAACCTCTTCCTTTTCCTTGTCTGGCTGATGGTGTGGGAATCCTGGGTGGCTTCAAGGGCCTACCGGACTCCCCTTCCACCCCCCACCCCCGCTAGCGCAGCAGTGATCTGTTATTACTACATTTATTAATGGTGAAAGATGATTTGTCTGTCTGCTGTGTTATGTAGGAGCTAAATTTGGACCAATAGTGTGCTGCCAATAGCAGCGCTCACATAGCAGATGCCGAATGTTGGATAATTATAACCTGCGTTTCTGTGGGGGGCGTTACTAAAAATAAAGGGCATTGTTGAAAGAGATGGGGCCTTGATTGGCCACGTCTGCCTAGGAGCTGTCGGGGCTGATTTACAGCATGCTGGCTTTCCCAGAACCCTCCCTTGCCGCTCTGCGCACGCAGGCACCGGTCCCGGCACCGGTCCCACACCCCTCCCCCCACACAGGAAAATACCATTCCATGTGTCCGAAGATGACTGTGTGTGACGCTGCCAATCAGGAGGTGGCGGACTATTGGATGGGTGCCTTGAGAAAGTCTTTTGGGTCACCGAAGGACTTTGCTGTGGGAGCTGTCGGATTGACCAGTGCTTTCAGTAATCCATCGACTCTGGCCTGTTAGGTCTACTGTGGGTTTAATGGCAGGACCTAGCACTGATTGCATGAGGGGGTTGTGGGAGTTACTTGATGAGGAGACTGAGCTCTAAGCTTGAGGTTGTGTTGGGGTGGCACCTATTGGTTGTATAATACCAGGCCATCGGGCTGGTTTGATGTTTTTTCCAATAGCAGTTTTTCATTTGCTGCAGTCCCCCAGCAAAGCTTGTCTGCATAGCTGCGCTGGGCCGTCGTTTCTGTCTTTCTGACTGATTGAGTTTGTTGTGTGAACGCACTTGGAGCTGACTGCCACATGCCCACCACATGCCCATAGGCCAGTCTGTCCGGAATTTGCCATGCAGTCGGCTGTCCAGGCCACAGGCTTGCTGAGGCTTCCCATGGACAGCAGCTGATAGCTCGGGCACTTCTCAGCTTCCTGTGCATCTGTAGCTCTGTCAACGCAAGCAGGTCACTCTTTGGGACTTCACCTGCTTGCCCTGCCAGGGCCCTGGGAAGGAGGTGCCCACAGGCTCACCGGAGGAGGAGGAGGCCGCCACCGTCTCGCTCCAGTGATGACAAATGGCTGTTTTATGTAATCGCACACATGAAGGAAGACAGAAATAGCACAGGCCAGGTTTGTCTGCCCTCTGCTGGTGCATTCTTGAGAGCACGTAAAATGTCTCCTACAGGACCCAGAGGGTTTAGAAATGCTCGTCCACCACCAGAGATGGCATTCTTGTGGTCTCCGTGCAGGATGGCATCTGGCCTCCTGAATCACAGTTAGCCTCGGAGCACCAGGAAAAAGAAAAATATCTTGACAAAATGAATTTTGAAGTTTGAATAGACTGTGACTCTATTGATTTGATTTAGATTTCACTGGGAGTGACGTTACAGTTTCTCGTTTGCTCTGAGAATACCAGTGGGCAACGTGCAGGTACTCTGAGCGATGCCACGGGTATTCG
Organism: Brienomyrus brachyistius; assembly: GCF_023856365.1. Classification (NCBI taxonomy): domain Eukaryota; kingdom Metazoa; phylum Chordata; class Actinopteri; order Osteoglossiformes; family Mormyridae; genus Brienomyrus; species Brienomyrus brachyistius. Next base: position 555,359 of record NW_026042328.1, on the reverse strand, counting down.
GCAGGTACTCGGGGCGATGCCATAGGTATTCGGCAGGTACTCTGAGCGATGCCACGGGTATTCGGCAGGTACTCGGGGCGATGCCACGGGTATTCGGCAGGTACTCGGGGCGATGCCACGGGTATTCGGCAGGTACTCGGGGCGATGCCACGGGTATTCGGCAGGTACTCGGGGCGATGCCACGGGTATTTGGCAGGTACTCGGAGCGATGCTACTGGTACTTGAAGTAAGCCGCAGACTTACTGCAACCATCCACGGATTTGGCCTTTTAATAAATACTCTTTTGTTGTGTCCCTACAGCTTTTTGGACCGAATTGACTCTGTCAGTCAGAATGACTACACACCGACAGACCAGGTATGTGGCCTAAGTGTGGCATGTGATGGGACCTTGTCTTGTGGCTTTTGGGTGTGAACAATAGTCTCAGGTAACACATCTACACCTATGAAATGATACTGAAGATATCAGTGTTCTTTTTGTCCCTTTGTGAACTTGCAGGACTTGCTTCGTTGCCGAGTTTTGACTTCAGGGATTTTTGAAACGCGATTTCAAGTAGACAAAGTGAACTTTCAGTAAGTATATCCGCAGTTCATGTAATGGAAGTTAGTTGCGCTTTTAAATTAACTTTGTTTCTGGTATGAACGTAATACAAGGAAGTTGTTTGGCCGGTGTAGTCCCCTTAATGCTTCACTAGGAGATGTTCAGAAGACTTTGAAATGGCTGAAATAAGTCTGTGTGTCCGCAATATCCTGCCGCTCAGGATATATAATGTAAATTAATCTGGTGATTAGTGGTCATTGTTGACACACCACAGCAACAACGAAATGTGTCCCCCTGCATTTAACCCATATGTGACAATGTGACATAGCGGGGGGCAGCTAACTCAGCGCCCGAGGAGCAGTGCTGGGGGGCGGTACCATGCTCAGGTGCCGGCTCAACTGATGTTTAAATACCATGCATGTGGCTCAAAGGAAGTAACCTCTATCCCTTCCTCCCCCCCCCCCCCCCCTCTCTCTCTCTCTCTCTCCCCCCCCCCCCCCCCCCCCCCCCCCACCCCAGTATGTTTGACGTCGGCGGCCAGAGAGATGAACGGAGGAAGTGGATCCAGTGCTTTAATGGTACGCCCCCTACAGAACTGCAAGTGAAACGTGGCCCTTCACAGGTTTCCCTGGTTATTGCCCCCCGCCCTATGTATGGCCACATGTCCTTAACCCTTGGGGTTGTTAGTACAAGCCTGCAGATTCCCTGAGCGCCCGTGTTCGATGTGGGGCGTGGTTTACTCTGTCACACCTGAACGGGCCCTCTGGGCTTCCCCATTATATCTGCACTGCATCAGGCATCTAGGCTGATTCCATGGAAACGATGTTTTTATATTTGTGATTCTTTCCTTTGCCATTATAGCTCATATTATAAGAAGGTACATGCTCTGTTAAAAGGTGTCATTTGTGAACCTGAACGTAACCCGTGAGATCCTTAATGTCCATCTCGGTCCGCTCTGCCCCTAGACGTCACTGCCATCATCTTCGTGGTGGCCAGCAGCAGCTACAACATGGTCATACGGGAGGACAACAACACCAACCGGCTGCGCGAGGCACTCGACCTCTTCAGAAGCATCTGGAACAACAGGTGCCTGCTGAGTGCTGCCCCTGGTGGCCACACGCTCACACCCGCCAGCCCCCTTGACGCTCGGGACACGTTTAGCTGACCTGCACCCGCTTATCCTTTGAGTTGCACAGGGCAGGCAGCCTAACAATAAGTGTGTTCATTTTATTTGCCATTGGGGACGATGTAAATGTCCTACAAGCTGCGGAATCTTTGCAGTGTGACGTTTTGGCTCCTCAGTGAGACATGGCAGCCTGACCCCCCCGATTCATGGCCTAGTCCCCTTCTAAGCCTGTCCATGGAGCAGAGCGCCAACCTTTGCCTTTATTCTCATTAATTGTTCTCTCTTCTTTTTACCAGGTGGCTACGCACCATTTCTGTCATCTTGTTTCTCAATAAACAGGACATGCTAGCTGAGAAGGTCTTAGCAGGAAAGTCCAAAATTGAAGACTACTTCCCAGAGTATGTGCGCTACACCGTACCAAGTGAAGGTGTGTGCAGGGCCCTCCACTGCCCCCTGCTGGTGGCAGTAATGTTTCCATTTGAACCTCCTTTGCATCTTGCTCTTTATTTGCATGCACCTCTTTGTGTCCATCAGAAGTTATGTTGGTCAACAGTACTAGTTTGAAAAGTCCAGTTGGTCTTTTTCACTCTGAGTGGTTTTGAGCTGCAGTATTTGATGCTTTGAGACTCTTCTGTTTGTCCTCCTGTGATGTAATGTCCTCACCATGCGTCCCCTCCTACCCCAGCAACTCCAGTCCCCGGGGAAGACCCAAAGGTCACCAGAGCCAAGTTCTTTATCCGGGATGAGTTTCTGGTGAGCACCGATTCGGGCCGTTCTTGTCATCTAAGAATAGCATCAGTCTCGTCCTGCTCTGGTGGGCTGACCACGCCCCTCTGCGCCTGCTGTGAGCTGATTGGTCCGTCCTCTTTCCTAGAGGATCAGCACAGCCAGTGGCGATGGCCGACACTACTGCTACCCACATTTCACCTGCGCCGTGGACACAGAGAACATCCGCCGTGTCTTTAACGATTGCAGGGACATCATCCAACGGATGCACCTACGCCAGTACGAGCTCTTGTGAAGTGGCCCAGCGGGACTCTGAGTACTACTGAAGTGTGTCAGATGCTCCTCCTCATGCTCTCATGTCCATTGGGCTTGCTTGTTTCTCCACCTCCTTTTCTCTCCACCCCCCACCCTATTCTTGTCCCCGCTTTTTCGAGGTGAGCAGTGCTTGCGGGCACAGTGCTGTCGTTTTTTTCCTCCCCAGCACCTCTTTTTCGGTGTTGTCATTCCACTAAGCCTCTGGCTACCTCTTTTTGGTTCATTTAGGGGGAGGCTTTTGTCGTGGGGCTGTGGTGTCAGTGTACCTGGACAAGCCGCTCTGTCCTGTGCTGGGGAGTGTTTGAGGATCCCCCTGCTGGAGCCCTGCTTGTGACAGTGTGTCACCTGCCAGCTTCCATGTGGGGGCGCCAAACCCCTCAGCAGGCTCTCTGCTTCTCTTTTCAACAGTGAAGAGTACTTGATGCAAGGGGATAGTGGGGGAAGGTGCACTTTGCATCAGGTGACTTAATAACTTTGAGGATGCGTAGACACAGACAGACAGACAGGCACCCACCCACAGACAGAAACACAGACAGATACACAGTGGCACCCACCCACAGACAGGCACACAGTGGCACCCACCCACAGACAGGCACACAGTGGCACCCACCCACAGACAGGCACACAGTGGCACCCACCCACAGACAGGCACACAGTGGCACCCACAGACAGGCACACACCTACAGACAGGCACACAGTGGCACCCGCACACAGGCACACACCTACAGACAGGCACACAGAGGCACCCGCACACAGTGGCACCCACCTACAGACAGGCACACAGTGGCACCCGCACACAGGCACACACCTACAGACAGGCACACAGTGGCACCCGCACACAGGCACACACCTACAGACAGGCACACAGTGGCACCCGCACACAGAGGCACCCGCACACAGTGGCACCCACCTACAGACAGGCACACAGTGGCACCCACCCACACAGAAGTACTTGCCCACAGATGGACCCACAGAGGCACCCGCACACAGACACAATGTAGCAACACAATATTTATCGCGGTTTGTGACGTTGCGAGTTGTAGGTGGATGGTGGCATCCCGTCCACTTCTGGAAAGGGGCCATGCAGGGCGGGGTCTCTGAGTCCCACCTCACCTCACGCCTGTCTGTCTCTCCCACCCATCACCACTCTCACCTGACCTGTCCACAGGCCATCCCATTAGCTTAGATCATCTTGGACAATAGCCCTATACATAAATATAAATATATATATTATATTTTTTGTTTTATTATCTTGTACAGACTGTGCAAGGTTGGTTTATCTTGTACAGACTGTAAAATGTAATATTATTTTGTACAACTTTATTGAAGAAAATCTCCTTGTAGATGATCTTTGTGCCTTGATAATGGCTGTACCTGTAATATGAGCTGAGATGTATGTTTTTGACCGCACTGTACAGCTTGATGTCAGCCCTTTCAGCAGGAGAGCCTGTCGCTAGGGACCTTCTGTAGAGTTTCGTTTTTTCTGGTTTATATAACAAAGGAAATGCTCTTTACTATAAAACTTGAGGGGGATCCTGTACACATTATGCAAATGAACCACTTACCTATGGTGATGAGCAGACATTGCAGTGACATGCCTTTCTCATTTGTTTTCCTTTATTATTATTATTATTATTATTATTAATAATAATATTTTTTTTTTATTCTCAGCTTTAAAAACATTGGAATCCATTGAAGTGTCCAAATTGCAACCTGGTGTTGTTTTAATAGGAACCAACCTTTTCGATATGAAGTACGTCTGATGTGTTCACGCGTGTGCCAGCGAGCGTGAGCGTGTGCGTGAGCGCGGTGTACATAAACGTGCGTGTACTCACAGCCTGAGCGTGTGCGCTTGTGGCTGTACGTCTGTGCTTTTTATAAATGTATGTACATGTAAATTTATAGATCTATATAAATATATATGTACAATTTAGACATGTTTAGATATGTGTGTGTGCTTAGCCGTATACATATGTCTGCACAGTAAATGTGTGAAGGTGCACATGCGGTGAGCATTTTCGGGGCTCTGGGGGGTGCGGGGCGAGGGCCCTTGCCCCCCCACGCCGAGCAGCCATCCGCTGTGCAGAGCAGGGATATGTGCTGTAAAGCTTGTTTGGTCCAGGATCACGAAATTACATTTTTATTTTCTTTTAATAAAGAGGCACATTAGAAGACCTTGTTTTATTTTAAACATAGAAATTGATATGTGTGAATATTTCTCTTTAATCGTTGATGGAAATGACATTCCTTAGATCACATGATTTAGTGGGGGGGTGTTTTAGCAATAAGCTGTGTCTTTCCCTCCCACAGCTGCTCCCGTCTCTCTGCGGTTCTCTAGTCAGTGATGACCTGTGTATTTTTTACAGTTGTTTAAATTACATTTGCAATAAGCAAACCCCAACTAAGCATTAGCTTGTTACTTCAGTGCACAGGCTCTGTTTTTTGGGGTACAAAACCACCCCCCCCCCTCCCCCCCATCACATGACATGGGACAGAGACGGCGCGAAGACCATAGATGTCCACTACGCTTCAGCGGAATGAGAAAATCAGCCACCTTCCAAGCGTGCCCATGCACAGGCCTACTCTGGATCCCTCAAGCTCAGGGGGTTCATGGGGACTTGAGATTGCCAACCCTGAGGGAGTGGCAGTGGACAGTGAGCAAGAGGGCGAGGGTGATGCCGGTGGCACAGTAAACACCGATGACCGTGCTCTCTTCAGGGAGGAAGCACTTCTGGAGGGCGAAGTGTCTTGGGGAGATGGTGCCCTGGAGCAGAGAGAGAGAGAGAGAGAGAGAGAGAGCGGAATCCATGGTCACGCGGAGGGGAGGGGAGAGACGGGGAGGGACAGAATGGGACGGTGAGGGGAGGGAGGGACTGGGAGGGACCAGATGGTGAGGGGAGGGAGGGACTGGGAGGGACCAGACGGTGAGGGACCAGACGGTGAGGGGAGGGAGGGACTGGGAGGGACCAGATGGTGAGGGGAGGGAGGGACTGGGAGGGACCAGACGGTGAGGGACCAGACGGTGAGGGGAGGGAGGGACGGGACGGTGAGGGGACAGGGAGGGACGGGACGGTGAGGGGACAGGGAGGGACGGGACGGTGAGGGGACGGTGAGGGGACAGGGAGGGACGGGACGGTGAGGGGACGGTGAGGGGAGGGACGGGGAGGGGATGTTGAGGGGAGGGAGGGAGGGAGGGAGGGGAGGGGACGGTGAGGGGACAGGGAGGGACGGGGAGGGGATGGTGAGGGGAGGGATGTTGAGGGGAGGGAGGGAGGGAGGGACGGTGAGGGGAGGGACGGTGAGGGGACAGGGAGGGACGGGAAGGTGAGGGGAGGGACGGGGAGGGGACAGGGAGGGACGGGGAGGGACGGTGAGGGGAGGGACGGGGAGGGGATGTTGAGGGGAGGGAGGGAGGGAGGGGACGGGGAGGGACGGGGAGGGGCCGGCCCACGCAGTCAGTACCAGGATGAAGCTGGGGTCGTTGCGGTTCCTCCAGCTGAAGGAGGGCACGCTGATCTCGGGGTACTTCTGCTCATGCAGGACCTCGCATGCGCTGTGGGTGTGACCACTGAGGATGAGGCGGGGATGAAACCACCTCAGCAGCTGCGAGGGAGGAACGAGGAATGTGAACCAGACTTGTAGAGCCCCCCCCCCCAAATGCATCTCCACTCTGGGTCACCTCAGGTTTATTTTAGCTACAGCCCAATTTGCTATAGTCCCCGGAGGTTAGTGCTTATGGGTCACACAGGGCCTGTCAGGTATGTGGGACTCCAGCTGCCAGGCTGTGAGCCTTTGACCCGGACTCTGCCCTGGCTTCCCACTGGCTTCCCACGTTTCACGCTGATTACTGTTTATACAGTTGTATGTATTGTAATAAACGGGTTTGTTAAAAATGGGCATTAAGTATACGACCTATTGTATACCTTGACATGCCAATGCAATTAGTTTACTGTTCAGTTTGTATCACTCAAAGATAGTAATTAGCCATTGTTCATCCGTATATAAAAGTAATATCTTGCCTTCTTGGAGGCCTCCCTGGAGAGCACGTCGTATCGCTCTTTAAACAGCAGGTGTCGCTCTTCCGGTGGAGCTACATCTTTCCCTGAGCAGCTGGCATCACTGACTCTGTACAGAGGGTAGTGCTGAGAAGGGGGAGTCACACAAACAGGAGTAATGAAATATGGCTGCATTGTGCAGCCACGTGAGATGTGTGTATGAAGAGGGCAGGCGCTCACAGGGCTGCGCGGCCTACCTGCAGGAGGATGGGAGCGGAGGGAGGCAGGCTCCGTCTGCCGCGGCACTGTTCCTGCACGGCGTATGACGGCAGGCCCTGTAAAGATGATGCTGCACTTGCAGTGAGCGCCATTCTGATTTTGACGGGGAGGTGCTAATCATGGAATTTCATGCTGCTCTTCTTCAAGCATTTTTTAAACATGTCAGCACACACTTTAGAGCCGGGTGTGAAGCCTGCATCACTCTCGATGTGGCACAGGTGAAAAAACTAAGCATGAAAGCTGACTTGCCCTTAACTGACTAGGCATGTAAAGCGGCCAGTTTGCACAGTGCGAGGATGGTGTCTACACCCTTCAGTACAGTGAGCTCCACTGCAGAACAAGGCAGACCACATTCTAAATGTCACAATGACGCAGTCTGCCACTTTCCAGAAAACTGGTGTTGCGCTTGTAGTTCAGAATGTGCTCACCTGAGTTGAAAAGCAGATCGCGTTTCACGCCGGAAACAGAATGTTAATTTCCTTACAGGAAGAAGCTTGTTGGCGGGATGTGGGCCAGTGGTTTCCGTAGCAACACTAAAGCTCATTTTATAAGTATACATTTTGAAATTTAGCTGTGTTTTGTTAGATGCATTAAATTATATAATGAGTAATTACAATTATTTTTTCTAGATATCTGCACTAAAGATGACTTGCATTAAACCTTTGAATAAATTAGACTTGTTACAAATAAGAGTCGTGTAGATGTTTTCTGGTGGCTGCAGTGCTTCACTTGCTACAGCTGATGCCCAGCAGCGATTGGCATTCTGGCCGAATACTGCGGATGGCTGTGACACTGCTGACTTGTCGGGCCCCGGGGCCCGTACCTGCAAAGAGCAGTTGAGGTCCTGGGACAGCTGAAGCAGGTCATCCTCGACGGCCTGGCAGATAGCACAGCCGTCACCCTGCATGGCCACGCTGTTCACCAGCACGAAGCTGGGGACGCGAACAAAGGTATGTCAGCGCTGGGCCTCCCAGAGAGCAGCAGCCACCACTTCTAGTCTTATGTTGTTTGCTGTACAGGCATTCGCCACCAGGTGGCGCCTAAACCAAACATGCATTAGATGTCATGCTACAGCCTTTGTAGAGTTACAGTACAGTATGTATGGAAACCAACCTACTTGCATACCATTGCTACTTGTCATTTTTACCCATTCATAAAAGCTCGTTAGTCCAGTCCTTGAATGCTTGTGTGATGTGGAAATTTGTTCATGGGATGACTCACTTAACCCCTTTCCTGCTGAGAATCTTGGCGGATGTGTAATTGAAGAGCCTCTGAAAGCGATCCAGCTTGTATCTGTTCATCCTGAAGGTGGGGAGAGGCAGGTGGGGGCGCGGTCAGGCAGCTGGCCCTCAGCATGAAGCATCGACAGGTGTGTCCACACTAGGCTGCTAAGTCATCGGCATTGTCTGGCTGATCAGATGGGCTCCAGGTCTCGTGTGCTTCTACGTTACCCGTTTTGAATTGTGACGGATGGGAATGTTAGTATCTGAAGTGTATCTGGCTTCGTCTCTTTGCTACTCACTCGTAATGGAATCCAACATCGTGGTTTCCGATAAGTACGATCAGCTCCGTGTCTCTGGGGTGTCGGAACATCCGCAGAAATCGCTGGACGTCACGCTTCCAGTCCTTGAGGGTGATTAAAAAGGGTTTTTCTCCACACTGTGGTTCTCTCCTTTCACTAGGCTTAAAGCACCCAGGTGAGGTTCTGTCATGCCAGTGTCCGCGATCACCACAGGTACCGGTGCCAGCCTGGCATTGCCTTCTGAACATCTGCATGCAACCATCCCTTTATGCAGAATAGCATTTGTCACTCAAGTGCCTGGGTTGTGTAGCCTTGCACCTTACCCCATACCCAAAGCCCTGCCATCCCGATGCCCGGCTGCCTCACTCAGTGGCTCCCCCCTATCTATCGGGAGCTGCACTTCCCCGCTGTCCCAATGCCCAGCTGCCTCACTCAGTGGCTCCCCCCTATCTATCGGGAGCTGCACTTCCCCTCGTCCCCTCACCCAAATAACCGCTGTCCCGATGCCTGGCTGCCTCACTCGGTAGCGCCCCCTTATCTATCGGGAGCTGCACTTCCCCTCGTTCCCTCACCCAAATTCCCGCTTTCCCGATGCCCGGCTGCCTCACTCGGTAGCGCCCCCTTATCTATCGGGAGCTGCACTTCCCTTCGTCCCCTCACCCAAATAACCGCTGTCCCGATGCCTGGCTGCCTCACTCGGTAGCGCCCCTTACCTGTCGGGAGCTCCACTTCCCCTCGTTCCCTCACCCAAATTCCCGCTTTCCCGATGCCCGGCTGCCTCACTCGGTAGCGCCCCCTTATCTATCGGGAGCTGCACTTCCCTTCGTCCCCTCACCCAAATAACCGCTGTCCCGATGCCCGGCTGCCTCACTCGGTGGCGCCCCTTACCTGTCGGGAGCTCCACTTCCCCTCGTCAAAGATGTCCCCCAAGATGAAGACTATCTCAGGCTGCAGGAGCCAGAGAGCGGTCTGGAAGGCCCTTTCCATTTGCCACTCCCTGCAGAGCAGTGACAACAGTCACCCAGGTGATCCACCTTATCCAGCAAGATCCTGTGCAGGGCTACACTGGCCTTAAGAGCGAAACCCAACATTAACGAAATGCAAATAAAGATTTTTTTTGACATTTTCTTAGTTTGTGTTTTCTCAATGTTTTGGGGCGTTTATATATAATGTAATGCTTTTTATTTACTTTTTTTGCCTTTCCTTTATGTGTTGTGCACTTGAGGGCCAACGTACCTCACCAGACCTTTTAGAAACACTGCATCCAAAATACTGCGAACCAGCCAAACTTATTACTACAATGGTGATGCATTCGAAGACCTACTGCGCATGGCCGCAATCCATACAAATGGTAACTTTTAACCGATAAATTACACACGGTAGCAACATTAATACCGTGATCATAAAGTACTGTACAGTACAGTCGAATGAAAGGCATTCTGACGTATTAGCCTAATTCTCAAGAGAAAATATATCGAGACACAAGTCATGTATGAGGGCCGGACGGAACAATGAAAATCGTACTTTTTATACCGATCAAATGAAGAATGAAAAGCAGACTTGCAACCTGTACTCGCCTGATTCGCGGTGTGATACTTATGAACCGTTCCTGAGAATAATCTCTTTTCAGACCGCACTAAGCAGCGGCTACGGAGGTCCCACTATATAATAGCTTAAACTAAGCTTTTACTGAAGGATATTATTGGTGCTTGCTTATGCGTCGGAAATTTAAAACGCCCGCAGCCTGTGATTTAACCGGACTAACCTCCGCAGTTTGTCGAACCAGTGTCCCCTGATGGCGCCCAGCAGGTGGGTATCAGCCAGAAATAAAACGCGAAGGGCCGGCAGCCCATCCTCTTCACCCCCCCGGGGCCAGTGGCACCGCAGGATCGTCGGGTAATATATGATATATTCACAAAAAATAAATACGCTGATGACTGACAGTGCCGAAAGAATGACGGCGCCCCGTTTGCCCTCAAGTCTCGGCATGTCTGTTAAGTAAAATGCCAGCCCTGCAAAGCAGAGTCTGCCAGCTCAGAAACCGCGACCATTCATTTATATTAGCCTTGAATGGTGTGCTTGTCCTTTGAAAAGCGTTATCCGATGTGCAGGCGATGCGTCCGTCCCTCTGTCATCCTAACACTGTCCTCCATGCTGCGCAGCGAGGAGCGCCGAGCTGCTCATGAAATACTGCAGATCTCGGGATGAAAATGAAGAGCCATTCAAATGCTGCGCACAATGAATTGCAAAAATACAGCCATCTAAAATTCACCAGCGAAAAAAAAATATGGACAAATATGACTTTAAAATCACGACGACTCGACATGTAATTCAGAAGAACGGAAATATGATGTCTGTATGGTGATTCTCTAGGCGCGTGGCAAGCCACCAGCAGCAGCGCTAACCTTGCGTGTCATTTCCTGAGCAGTGCTGCTGTAAACAGCTCCTGTATGCTCTGAGATGGGGGGGGGGGGGGCAGTTTATTAATGAGAGCAGTGCTTTGTGTGATTCTCACTTCACTCTCCGGCGAAGAAGGATATCGGAACTGTCACAAATCTGTGGCTATTTCATGGGGCAGATACTGGTATCTGAATGGGTGGGTGCCTTTGATGGTACCCGACTCGGCTGGATTGGCATACTGCTTACCATAAGTTGCCATGGGGGACACCAAAGTCCAGGACTGATATTTAATCTCAGTCCAGCCCTGTTGACTGACTGCACAGGAAGTGGGAATGATGGCTTGTGGTTTGGGGCATCTCCATGGTAACGTCTGAGGACTCGGGAAAGTTGAGACAATCGGTCTGTCCATCTGAGGTCATGTGTAGTCAGTTATGGTAACACAGTGTCAGAAGCAGCACATGTATCTAAACTAGCTCATCGCAGACGTCATGCCCGTCGCCCGGTGGAAAAAGGTAAACAGCAGTGAGCCACCCCACTCCAGGAAGATCGTGTTTCATTAAGAATACCCAGAGTCCTGCCAGTGAGGCCAAAAAGCAGGTGGATATTGACCAGCTCTGCCAACGGCACGCCCTCAGCTGAGGGCCTCTCCGCTCACCACAGACTTCACGGGGCCTGTGCATCCAGCCCCCCTCCTGGGGGCACATGGTGTGGATGTACAGGCCCCCAGGCCGGACACCTGCGGAGCAGCTCTCCCGATGTGGCAAGTGGCTCAGTCCTGTTACGATATAAACCTGTTCTGCAAGTTGAAAGCAAGTTCCTGTTTATCTGGAATCCTGTACTTTCACATCACAATCATCTGTGATGGTCAGCAAAGGCAGTTTCATTTGCTCCCAGATAACATAGTTTATAGTAAGACACATTATCTACATCGGTTCCTATAACTATGACGGTGAACATCCTGTAAATGGTTTATCTCTAACGGTATAGCAGCACAGTACTAATGAAGAAATTCCAACATTCCCACACAACCAAAACATGAATGTTTTCTTGGCTGTTCATTTGGATTGTTTTAAATAGGAACCAAAACAGGAAGCCATTCATAAATGTCCTTTACCGCAAAATCATCGCCAGCCCTCTGGTTCAGTTTAATATGAAAAAGTGACTTTGTGCTGCTATTTAAAATCGATGATATAAAAGATATGTGGGATTCTTTTAACAAAAATACAATTACCCAGCCCATAGACCGCATGACAGAAGTCATGTGCAAAAGTTTTGTACTTCATGAGAAACAAAATTATCAATAAATTTATTTAAAACGAGCTGGCATGGACTCCTGACTCAGGCAAAGAGAAATTTGGCCACGGCGACAGTAATACATCACTGCGGCAGTAATACATCACTGCGGCAGTAATACATCACTGCAGTTCTGTATTCCATCCCATGAACATCGTCTGCCTTTGGCTAAATAGCCTGGCTGGCTTTTGTCTGATGGGGCAGGCTATTGTTGCCACCTTGACAGGAAAGCTTTCCCAGTTTCCCATAATAAGAAGGTCAGTCTGCACCTTGGACCCTCTGAGGTTCAAGGTCTTCTTCTTCCTCTCCTCCGTAATCTCACTTTTTCTTTCATTCATTTCTTTTTCTTCTCTCTTCCTGATTAGTCTGTACTAATGATGTAGTGAAGTGAAATGCTTTACATAAAAATGAGTCGAAAATCCATGTTACACTCAAGAACAACTTTATAGTTCTGCAGACTTTTCATTTTGTGGTGTGAAAACATGCCTGTTTTCAACATATAATGTACTAAAAATGAATTATTAAATTATAAAACTCATGAAATCCACAAATCCTTCTTCCAGCCGTTTATCCAGTGTTGGACTGCCCGAAATTTTATTAGGGCTGCTTTTAAATTAAAAATAATAAATGCACAACATAAGGGGGACATACAGCATGTCTACTTAAGGGGATGAGCGCCACCTAGTGGCTATACAACACCATATCTACTTAAGGGGATGAGCGCCACCTAGTGGCTATACAACACCATATCTACTTAAGGGGATGAACGCCACCTAGTGGCTACACAACAGCATATCTACTTAAGAGGATGTTCGCCACCTAGTGGCTACACAACAGCACATGTACGCGGTCATTTTCCTTAAACTTCATTTGCCTTCAAATTAATCAGAAAAAAATAATCAAGCTTGTAGAAGCAAAACAGTTTTAACAAGAAATCAGAGTGAGTTACTTATTTGTAAGAACTATAAAATGTGACTGCAAAGTATTGCAGGAATAACTGGAAATTGGATTTCTAAATTGACTTTTGCTTCTTAATGCTGGCAATCTAGTGTAAGTAATACATGGAGGACATTAAGGGCAAATGCACCTGCCCCCCCCCCAACACAACAACTAGCCCCAGTGTGCTTCCCCCTATTAAAATGGTTTGGGACTGCCACTGTCTATACTGCCACATAAACACAACACTTGGGTCTTCTTAATTAGTATGTGTAACATCGATGGGGAAATATGTATTATATCTATACTATATGCACTATATGTATACTATATACACTATATGTATATTAAATACACTATATGAATACTATATGCACTATATGTATACTATATACACTGTATGTATACTATATGTGCTATATGAATACTATATGCACTGTATGTATACTATATACGCTATATGAATACTATATGCACTGTATGTATACTATATACGCTGTATGTATACTATATGCGCTATATGAATACTATATGCACTATATGTATATTAAATACACTATATGTATACTATATGCACTATATGTATATTATATACACTATATGTATAATATATACACCATATAGACAAGTATTGGGACATTATACTGACCATTATACCCACAAGAACATTTATGAAAATCCATTGTATACTCCAGAAAATACCAAAATTACGGTACATCAAGGTGTTTGTTTTTCACTGCCTCACGGCGCTGTATGACATCACAGAATTTTGTACAGAATTCGAAAAATGTCTTGTAGTGTATTATAGGGCTGGGCGAGATGTAATATTAATGCCAAGATGACGTGTTGCATACATGGAATTCTCACATCGCAAGGAACGCAATAGCTGGCTTGATATCAGGCTTTTTCTTGCCTTCATACTGTATGGATATTACAGCATGAGGGCTTTCATTTTGCTGAAATATTTTACTCTGTCGTGCCCTGCGATGGGCTGGCCCCCATCCTGGGTTGTTCCCTGCCTCGTGCCCATTGCTTCCGAGATAGGCTCCGGACCCCCCGCGACCCAGTAGGATAAGCGGTTTGGAAAATGGATGGATGGATGGATGGATGTAATTTTTGTCCATGCATTCAGAAGAGCATTTGTGAGGTCAGGCACTGATGTTGGATGTGAGACTTGGCTCACAATTTCTGTTCTTGCTCATCTCAAATGTGTTCAGTGGTGTTGAGGTCAGGGCTCTGTGTGGGGCAGTCAAGATCTTCCACACCAAACTCACCCAACCATGTCTTTGTGATCCTTGCTTTGTGCACTGGGGCACAGTCATGCTGGAACAGAAAAGGGCCTTCCTCAAAGCATTCCCACAAATTTGGAAGGATTGAATTAATTAAGAATTCGCTTCACTGGAACTAAGGGGCCTACCCCAACCCCTGAAAAACAACCACACACCATAATCCCCCCTACATCAAACTTTACAGTTTGCACAAAGCAGGCATGCAGGGAACATTCTCATGACATTAGCCAAACCCAGACTCGTTCATCAGACTGCCAGACAGAGAAGCGTATATTTTGCAGTAATTGCACTTACAGTAGACCGTTTGACTTATTGCAAAGGTGGCATCCTAAGACAGTACCACATTTCAATTCACTCGCTCTTCAGAACCACCCATTCTTTCACACATGTTTGTAAACCTGACTGTATGGCTAGGTACTTGATTTTATACACATGTGACAATGGGTCTGAATCAAACACCTGAATTCAATTATTAAGAGGTGTGTCCCAATACTTTTATCCATATAGTGTAGATGTGATTGTAATGTCTGTACTATAGCAACTTTTAAAACAGAAAGGAAATCAGTATGCAGCTGTATGAAGTACTATCAGTGGTTCTCTCCATAAAAGCATCAACAGGTCGGGTTGGGGAGCTTGCACTGGTACGGCATGTTGCTGTGTCCACCACGAGGAAACACCTCAGCATCTTGGTTAGTGACCCACCCCCAGGCTAACATTCGGTCCAGTCTCACCCTCCAGAATTGCCCATCTATCTGCCACAGCCAGGTGTTACGTACACTCACAAACCCAGACACTCAGACTCCTCACTCAGTCTCTCAAGATGCCTGCTCAGAGCCTCCATTCACTCTGTGAAGATCAGAGTATTGTGGGCGGAGTAAAGATCAGTAAATCTTTCCTCACCACCAGATGTCCTACAGCTGCTGGACCCCATGGACCGGCCATGATGTCCAGCAACTCGGGGATCTTGCAAGTCAGGGGATGTAGCCCAGGGCAACTCGATCAACTGAGACGCTTTACAAACATTAACCCTGCCGATATTCGCACTTGCACACAATGAGAACCTTCAGTGCCAGTATGTGGTTGATGGTAGACTTCTTAGGCGTAAATCCAGTCTATTCCAGTCACTGGTAGGTAAGTGATCACAGATCCTGTTAATGATGACCCTAGCAAAGACCTTACCTGGAACTGAAAGCAGTGTTATCCCCCTGTAGTTGCCACAATCCAGGCGATCACCCTTCCCTTTCCAGATGGGGACCACAAGTCCTGTTTTCCAGTCAGCTGTGATGACACCTGACTCCCAAATGGAAGCAAAGCTTGCCTGCAATGCCAGGAGGACAGACTGACCACCAGCCTGGAGAAGTTCACCCCAGATACCACAGATCCCTGTGGTCTTCCTTACTCCCAGCTGATTCACTACCTGTAAAGTTTCAGTGAGATTGGGTGGTTCACAGCTAATTGGAGAATCAGCCTCAGTGACTGTGGACCCAACATCCTAGCTTCAAACAGCTGCTCAAAGTAGCTAACCCATTGGTCACAACTGCAGTGTCATCCATAAGGACTGTCCCATCACTCGCCCTGACTACAAGTCTCTGAGGAATAGATTCAGATGCGTGTAATGCTTCGATTCCTCTGTAAGCAGGATGTGGGTCACTAGACCACAGATGGTGTGTCACTTGCTCACAGATTCGTCTAACAAACGCCTCCTCATCTGCCCTCAAAGCCCTCACAGCCGTCCTTCACAGTTCCTCGTACAGACCGGAATTCCCATCAAGCTGTGCGCTGTTACTCCTCTTGATAATATCCAGGGTGCCCTGCAAGATGAAGCACCTCCTACTAGAAACACTGGCAACACCAACACAATGCTCAGAAATCGTCCGATCTCCCACATCACATTAGGGTCTTCAGGTCTCCCACATCACATTAGGGTCTTCAGGTCTCCCACATCACATTAGGGTCTTCAGGTCTCCCACATCACATTAGGGTCTTCAGGTCTCCCACATCACATTAGGGTCTTCAGGTCTCCCACATCACATTAGGGTCTTCAGGTCTCCCACATCACATTAGGGTCTTTGCATGCAGACTCATTAGAAGCCTGATCATGGAATCTACCTCAGTTCAGCCTCAGTTAGAAGGTGGCAGCTTACTGGACCGAAGCTGAATCTTCAGAGTGGCAACAACAAGTCTATGGTCAGAATATAGTTGCCTTAGCACGAGGAGCCCAGAAAGCTAACAAATGACGAAGGTTAAGTGAAACGCTACGGGGTTAGCACGAGGAGCCCAGAAAGCAAACACAGGACGAAGGTTAAGTGAAAGGCTACGGGGTTAGCACGAGGAGCCCAGAAAGCAAACACAGGACGAAGGATAAGTGAAACGTTACGGGGTTAGCACGAGGAGCCCAGAAAGCAAACACAGGACGAAGGATAAGTGAAACGCTACGGGGTTAGCACGAGGAGCCCAGAAATCGAACACAGGGCGAGGGATAAGTGAAACGCTACGGGGTTAGCACGAGGAGCCCAGAAAGCTAACACAGGGCGAAGGATAAGTGAAAGGCTACGGGGTTAGCACGAGGAGCCCAGAAAGATAACACGGGACGAAGGATAAGTGAAAGGCTACGGGGTTAGCACGAGGAGCCCAGAAAGATAACACGGGACGAAGGATAAGTGAAAGGCTACGGGGTTAGCACGAGGAGCCCAGAAAGCTAACAAAGGACGAAGGATAAGTGAAAGGCTACGGGGTTAGCACGAGGAGCCCAGAAAGCTAACAAAGGACGAAGGATAAGTGAAAGGCTACGGGGTTAGCACGAGGAGCCCAGAAAGCTAACAAAGGACGAAGGATAAGTGAAACGCTACGGGGTTAGCACGAGGAGCCCAGAAAGCTAACAAAGGACGAAGGATAAGTGAAACGCTACGGGGTTAGCACGAGGAGCCCAGAAAGCTAACAAAGGACGAAGGATAAGTGAAAGGCTACGGGGTTAGCACGAAGAGCCCAGAAAGATAACACAGGACGAAGGATAAGTGAAAGGCTACGGGGTTAGCACGAAGAGCCCAGAAAGCTAACAAAGGACGAAGGATAAGTGAAACGCTACGGGGTTAGCACGAGGAGCCCAGAAAGATAACACAGGACGAAGGATAAGTGAAACGCTACGGGGTTAGCACGAGGAGCCCAGAAAGCTAACACAGGACGAAGGATAAGTGAAAGGCTACGGGGTTAGCACGAGGAGCCCAGAAAGCAAACACAGGACGAAGGTTAAGTGAAAGGCTACGGGGTTAGCACGAGGAGCCCAGAAAGCTAACACAGGACGAAGGATAAGTGAAACGCTACGGGGTTAGCACGAGGAGCCCAGAAAGCTAACACAGGACGAAGGATAAGTGAAACGCTACGGGGTTAGCACGAGGAGCCCAGAAAGCAAACACAGGACGAAGGTTAAGTGAAAGGCTACGGGGTTAGCACGAGGAGCCCAGAAAGCTAACAAAGGACGAAGGTTAAGTGAAAGGCTACGGGGTTAGCACGAGGAGCCCAGAAAGATAACACGGGACGAAGGATAAGTGAAAGGCTACGGGGTTAGCACGAGGAGCCCAGAAAGCTAACAAAGGACGAAGGATAAGTGAAAGGCTACGGGGTTAGCACGAGGAGCCCAGAAAGCTAACAAAGGACGAAGGTTAAGTGAAAGGCTACGGGGTTAGCACGAGGAGCCCAGAAAGCTAACAAAGGACGAAGGTTAAGTGAAAGGCTACGGGGTTAGCACGAGGAGCCCAGAAAGCTAACAAAGGACGAAGGTTAAGTGAAACGCTACGGGGTTAGCACGAGGAGCCCAGAAAGCTAACACAGGACGAAGGTCATCATCCATGTATGACCCGCTGCCTTACCTCTGGTTGCCTGGCGATTGGAAGAAGACTCAGCACTGGCTTGTCATCACCTCCCTGCTCCCCGGTTGTGCCTCAAATCTTATGATTTGGACAGTATGACTCGGCACTTAGCCATCTCTCCTATTTGACTCTCCCTGCCAGCCCCTGGAGGATGGGCTCCCCCTTTGAGTCTGGTCCCTCCCAAGGTTTCTTCCTTCTTGGGAATTTTTCCTTGCCACTGTCGCCTTTGTCTTACTCACTGGGGGCTTTGGGTGAGGATGCTGTAAAGTGCTTTGAGACGATGTAATGTTGTGAAAACGCGCTATACAAAAATATATTTGTTGTTGAAAAAAAATAAAAAATTCTGCACTTCTCAACGGAGTTTTCTGACAGATGGTATTCATAGCTTGGGTCCTTATTGAGCTAGCATTGGAAATTCATCGCAGAGTCTCAAGCACTTATGTAAGTCGCTCTGGCAAAGGGCGTCTGCCAAATCCTGTAAATGTAAAATGTAAATGTTGTTGAATTTATCCACCAAATCAAACCAATTTCTATATTGTAATAAAAGCTTGTAATTTCTTACCCCAGTCAGTAATCTAGATTGCCTGCGTTTGGTACATGATACAGTAGCTCCCCCCTTGGTCACATAAAAGTAGTTTATTTTCATTCCATCAGGGGACAGTGTTACATTGCAATAACTGACATATCTAAATTTGTTGCTGAAATGTAAATATATTTGCCACTTTGTGGACTGTTATTTGTGGAGACAAAAGTCAGATATAGTTTTAATCGTTTAATCAGAATAACAAGAGAATCACAGAGACAGATTGATAGCATTGTAATGCAATGCATTCTTTGAATTTGTAAGCATTTAAAAGCTGTCTATAGTGTATTCTGCTGTCAGATGCGATCATGGACCCATATTGGCACCAGTTACATTCTAATGGATTGATGATGTAGGAGTTCAGTCCATAGAGATGCACAGTCCAAATGGTGCTGGCTGTGATCGCTTTTTAAAAATATATTAAACAACAGCAAAGCAGTTTCTGTTCCTGTCCTGGGCAAACAAAACCGAAAAATGTAAGGATATAAAAATTATGTCTCAAGCAGCATTCTGACGAAGTCAAGCATCTTTGCTTGTTTGCTGCAGATAAAACCCTCTGTCCCTTGACAGTCCAGACCCTTCTGGAGAGTTTATCAGGTGAAATCTTACACCCTGCAACTTCAGATCAGAATCAGAAAAAAACTGTATTGATCCCATAGGGAAAGTGCTTATTCCACAGCTGCAGACAGAAAGACGTCATTGGACAGGATGAACACTATGTAACAGCAAGGAAAAGTAACATCAAAAGCAGGAGTTAAAGAGAATTCTAAAATATGCAATACAGAATCTAAATGAAATCTAAAATATAAAAGAGAGAATATGTATCAAATAAACTACAGTTTAAACTCTTTAGGAGAAAAGATATGTGATTATGTAACTAGTCACTGTAGTCGCTCACTAGCATGATAATATTAATACTGCACATGGTTTTGCAGTGTTACACATTCAGCCAGACTGCAAAAGTTACTGCACAAATTAGTGGCAGCAGGCCAGTTATTGCACTAACTTAAGTATGTAAAACACAAAACTGAGTAATAGCAGCAGACACAGTAACTTCATCCTGTTTCCACCAGGGGGCACTGATGGCACTTCGTCATGTATGACTCGCATATATTTCTACAGTAATGTGTGTGCATTGATTTGTTTATGCGCACATTTTGTTTTCATATCGTAAATCGTCTTTTTCATTTCCTCATCTCCCTCTCGGCGCAGCTCCAGCCTGCCTGGTTTCCGACTCACTCTGCACTCTTAAACTTCACTCTTAGCCCTCCATGTGTCAGTGCACAGCAATTTGTACTGTATTAGATACTGGAGTGCTGTATTACATAATCAGATCAAAGTGAAAGTATAATGCATAATACATTCCTATATTACGGCTCTAAACACATCATTTCTTGGCAGGATAAAGATGTTTATATGTAAGCATCCTCTAAACTAATTTAGCTGATTTGTAATGTTTCCGTGCGCAATACACAGTTGTTTATAGAGAGGGCCTGCATGCAACCCTACTCCAATTAAGGATGCCATTTTTGCTGGGGAAGCAAATATTTGAGTTGATTAAGGTAAATGCAAAATAAACTGCACAGGCATTAGTGTGGAGCAGGGAGGCGGGGGTGCTGCAACAGCAGACATGCAGAAGGCACGTCCACCTCATAGCTGCCCTACATCGCCCTCTAGAGGACTGTGGTCCACCTCATAGCTGCCCTACATCGCCCTCTAGAGGACCGTGCAATGGCTGCTAGACTCTGTTTGCTAACGGTCTAAACTGAGCGCCATGGCACGTCTAGTGCTTTGAACAGAACCTTACAGTTAGCGCAGACTTAAATGACACGCGGCATCTGCATTTAAATTCGGTCAGCATAATGAGCAAAACTGGCCTGGGTGATGCTCCACCAGGGGGCGCCATGCAGCATGCAGCTAGAAACCGGCACCAAACATGCAGAAAAAGCACCTGGATGGAGCTGCCAGCCTTGGGTTCCTCCTGGGATTCGCAGCTGCCTCCCTTTCCGGGGCTCGGCACGCCTCCACGCACTGCCCTCCTGCTTTCCCTTTGTCAGCAGTAATTACTTCAAATTACTTTAGGAGTCGTCATATGGGCCGCAGGAATAATAACAGAATTATATTTCAGTATCAGCAGAAGCCATGAGCCCCGGATATTTTGGGCCTAAATGACCCTGTCAACATCAATATGTATCGACTTGGTAGAAATCTGCCGATCATTTGGAGCTGCTCTTACGACGGTTACAGCAAAGGTATCCACCCGTCGGCAGCCTGAATAGCTGTTAAACAAGCATCGTAAATATAAAATATCTTCTATGCTCTTGCCACTTCTGCCAGATTACTGATAACTGCATTGGCAATCATTTGCTAATTGCATTAGTAATTGTATAATTCTTTGATTGGTCATGTTATATTGATAATAACACAATATAAAATCTGTGAAGATTTTTTGTGTTCATCTAGCTGAATAGCACGATGTAGGAAATTTATAAGAGAAATGAATAATCTCTGGATCTGCATTAGTGTCACACAGGACAGCTGTAATGGCAAAATGTTTTTTAAAAAAACTTGATAGAAGTGAGGTTATGCATTATACATTACAAGTTATACACTGTTAGTGGAAAAAAGGATCACCTTGTTTTTCTACTTAGTCTTTTGTGCAATTTATTTTATGTCCCCATAAATATACACAGTAGGTATATGGACAGAAATATTGCTTGAGAAATCAAGATGTGTGCAGGTGATATAAATTTGTGTTGAAGCAAAGCAATAAGGAAAAAGGCTCGTTTGCCAGCATGTCCCAGGGCTTTAGAGGCCGCCAGGCTCCTGCAGCGTCACTCTGCTGCTTTATGCGTCTCTTGGAAAGGAAATCTCACCGAAGACGAGTAAACCATCTTCAATAATGCATGTTTTTTTATGGCTAAATCAAGTCCCAGGGCCGATAAGGGCATCGTAAAAGCTTCAAAAAGCTGCACGGACTGCTTCCTGCACCACTGCACGTCACAGTCACGCCAACGCCCTGCAGCGGGTAACGGGCGGATGTCATGCTGCCGGTCCGAAGTAAACGTTTGTATGATACACACTGCTCTCTTGCTGTTAGCTCCTGCAAATAGTCTTGCTCAAAATAAATATAACTGTGGTGTAATACGGAGCAAGTGCTGTATGGTTTGAGGTGAAAAGGTGCATTCTTCCGGCTTTTGGTTCGGGCTGCCGACCAATCCCGAGTCCCACTCCTCTGACTTTGGGTTTATAGGGCTGATCCCTCCCACCCTCTCCTCCTCCGGCTTTTGGTTTGGGCCGCCGACCCATCCTGAGCCCTGATCCTCCGGCTTTGGGTTTGGGCTGCTAATCCTTCCCACGCTCCCTTCCCCTGGCTTTGGCTTTCTGCCGCTGACCCATCCTGAGCCCCGATCCTCCGGCTTTGGGTTTGGGCTGCTAATCCTTCCCACGCTCCCTTCCCCTGGCTTTGGCTTTCTGCCGCTGACCCATCCTGAGCCCCGATCCTCCGGCTTTGGGTTTGGGCTGCTAATCCTTCCCACGCTCCCTTCCTCCGGCTTTGGGTTTGGGCCAGTGACTAATCCTGCGCTCCACTCATCCGGCTTTGGGTTTGGGCCCCTGACCTGTTCCGCGTTCCGATCCTCTGGCTTTAGGTTTGGACCGTCTAACCCGTCCTGCGTTCCGCTTCTCCGGCTTTGGGTTTGGGCCACCGACCCGTCACAAGCTCCATTTCTCCGGCTTTGGGTTCAGGCCGTCCAACCCGTCCTGCGTTCCGCTTCTCCGGCTTTGGGTTTGGGCCACCGACCCGTCACAAGCCCCATTTCTCCGGCTTTGGGTTCAGGCCGTCCAACCCGTCCTGCGTTCCGCTTCTCCGGCTTTGGGTTTGGGCCACCGACCCTTCACAAGCCCCATTTCTCCGGCTTTGGGTTTGGGCCGTCCAAACTGTCCTGCGTTCCGCTTCTCCGGCTTTGGGTTTGGGCCACCGACCCGTCACAAGCCCCAATCCTCCGGCTTTGGGTTTGGGCCGTCCAACCCGTCCTGCGTTCTGCTTCTCCAGCTTTGGGTTTGGGCCGCTGACCTGTTCCGTGTTCCACTTCTCTGGCTTTGGGTTTGGGCCACCGACCCGTCACAAGCCCCATTTCTCCGGCTTTGGGTTCAGGCCGTCCAACCCGTCCTGCGTTCCGCTTCTCCGGCTTTGGGTTTGGGCCACCGACCCGTCACAAGCCCCAATCCTCCGGCTTTGGGTTTGGGCCGTCCAACCCGTCCTGCGTTCTGCTTCTCCAGCTTTGGGTTTGGGCCGCTGACCTGTTCCGTGTTCCACTTCTCTGGCTTTGGGTTTGGGCCACCGACCCGTCACAAGCCCCAATCCTCCGGCTTTGGGTTTAAGCCGTCCAACCCGTCCTGCGTTCTGCTTCTCCGGCTTTGGGCCACCGACCCGTCACAAGCCCCAATCCTCCGGCTTTGGGTTTGGGCCACCGACCCGTCACAAGCCCCATTTCTCCGGCTTTGGGTTCAGGCCGTCCAACCCGTCCTGCGTTCCGCTTCTCCGGCTTTGGGTTTGGGCCACCGACCCGTCACAAGCCCCAATCCTCCGGCTTTGGGTTTGGGCCGTCCAACCCGTCCTGCGTTCTGCTTCTCCAGCTTTGGGTTTGAGCCGCTGACCTGTTCTGTGTTTCTGTGTTCTACTTCTCCGGCTTTGGGTTTGGCCCATCCAACCTTCCCGCACTCCGCTCCTCTGGCTTTCTGCTCCAGAACTGCATTGGGGGTTTGTGATTGGTTAAAGAAGTGAAATGTTAGTCCCTCCCAAGGAACAAATGAACTCACCAACATCAGGACGTGCATCTTTGCACAAAAGTGTGTGTGTAAAGTGGTGACATCATTGTGCCTGGTGTTTTATGTGGACATGGGTGGGTCATGTGAAGTTAAGTCAAGTGACGTTTTATTATCATTTCATCCATCGACTGTTATTACAGTTATTACAGTAAATTAAACAATGTTCCTGCAGGACAATGCTGCTACCTAAAACAACACAGGATACCAAAGCACAGTAACTGCATAGTTACCAAATGACAGATGATGTGTAAAATGTGCCACCATTCCCTAGAGAAGATGCAGGTCCTCCTGATCTGTTAGCATGATTGTATTTGTTCTTCAGGCAGCACATGAAGCCTAAGTATATGGGGGTGTGTCTGTGGGCACCTAAAAGGTGAATCGGAGTGTCTAAATTCTTCGTATGCGTGACTCAGTGTAAACCAATTGCAATGCATATTATATTATATTATGTTATATTTATTATATTATAAATGGATTACTCAATTACTGATACAATTGATAATAAGAAACCTAGGAGGGATTAAGGTTGTCATAGTTGGAATTAGGGTTTTTCCCACAGAAATTAATGGACTGTACCCAGAAAGATATAGATATCTAATCTGTGTGTGTGTGTGTGCGCGTGTGTGTGTGTCCACGCTGTGAGATAGACCAGGCCATCAGGTCAGCCCCACCCCCCACCTTTGGAGGGAGAGATGAATAATGGATAAAAAGCAAATGCTTCCTTAAGATACCCATCTATCTGAACATTTGGAACTTAAGTGTCCAGTTTGAAAAAGTGTAGAAACAGATCAATATCTGCTGTCAAATGGATTAGTGAGAAGCCAGCTGGCTGCAAACATCTTGGTCATCTTCTGCATCACCTGGAAGCTTGTGGGATGTTCTAGTCCAGGGTGTCATCTCAAGAGCGCTTGCTACCCTTACAATTAAAGGCATTCATTCCATTAGAATTAGTAAGGCATGGTACAAGGTTTCAGGGTAACTAAACACTTTGGATGCAGCACAGGCCAATTTTTACCTAGGCTTTGTGTGTGTGCATGTGTGTGCATGCATGCGTGTGTGTGTGCATATGTGTGTGTATGCATGTGTGTTTGTATGTGTGTGCATGCATGTGTGTGGGTATGTGTGTGCATGTGTGTATGCATGTGTGTGGGTATGTTTGTGTGTATGCATGTGCATGCATGTGTGTGTGGGTATGTGTGTAGGTATGTTTGTGTGTATGTGTGTGTGCATGCATATGTGTGTGAGTGTGTGTGTGTATGTGTATGGGTATGTTTGTGTGTATGCGTATGCATGTGTGTGTGTGTGTGTGTGTGCATGTGTGTGGGTATGTTTGTGTGCATGGGTGTGTATGTGTGTGCATGCATGCGTGTGTGTATGTTTGTGTGCATGCATGTGTGTGTGGGTCACAATGTGATAAAAACCTCACAAAACCATTTTTTTTTGTTTTTATACCACTTTTTTCTGTCCCTACAAGGGGAAATTCAATTTTATAAAACTCTGTGATTGCAATCAAAAACTAAAAATGCCAAAAGACTTGTATTTTGTTTGTTTACTTATGGTTAAGGTTAGGGCTGGGTGGGGGGTAAGGTTGTCTTTGTTGGGTTTTTCCCATAGAAATGAATTGACGGTATCCACAAAAATATGAGTACAGGTCTGTGTGTGTGTATGTGTGTGTGTGTGTGTGTGTGTGTGTGTGTGTGTGTGTGTGTGTGTGTGCCCGTGCTTTCCCGTGTTTTTGTGGGTTAACTTTGGGTGTCCGAAGTCGTATGAATGACCGTGATGGGTGTGCGCGAGCTCCCCCTAGTGCCCCTGAATGAACATCCCGGTCAAAGCTCAACTCTGTGAATCATGTAATGGTCCAGCTTTGACGCACCGAACAAACGTCGATACAGGCTGGAATACAGGCCTATGTAACGTTACGGCAGGCTGTGACAAAAGTAGATTCTTTGAATATTTAAAAACAGTAATAGATTTGATGATTAGATACGCTCTCTCTCTCTCTCTCTCTCTCTCTCTCTCTCTCTCTATATATATATATATATATATATATATATATATATATATATATATATATATATATATATATATATATATATATATATATATATATATATGAGGGCTGTATTTTCTCATTAAGCGTCGGCAAACTTCAGTCTCAGTCCCGGGCGCTGCAGTGTCCGGGGCGCCGTTTAGGCTTCGACGGACACTGCATGCACTCATATAATCCCACGTTTGAACCATGAAGAACTATGGACTCAAATTAGTAGTAGCATACAATGCCTGGTGTCGTCTGTTCGCATTTTCGTTAATACATCACAATATGCAGTCAGCGAAAACATTTACAATAGTAAAAATATCGGGATATTTGCACGGCCTTGCCTGACGCCCTTTATTTTTTTTCCTCTTTAATAGAGGAATTCTGTACTTTTCTAAAATGTTTGCACGCGACAATAGATGTCACTGTAGCACACGTTTTCTCTGGAAGATACCGAGTTTCCTGTAAAAACTATAATTATAAACGATCCGAGGTTTGTTGATAGTGTCAGTGCTCATAATAGAAATCGCGCGTCTTCTGCGCTCAGGATTTTATAAAGTTGTATATTATTTAGTGATTTATAACAGTCCAATAATCGATCAGTAAGAATGTCAGATAGCAAATGCTTTCTCCTTGTTATTACTTTCAGTGGCGCTTACCGCCCCAAGCAATGCGCTGAGCTGCTCTGTCACCCCGCCACACACGCCGGGGAGGAGCGCTGTTCTGCGCGATCCCACCCCCGGCCACCCCTCAGTTTCTAGTTGCCTTCTCAGTGGTCATGTCCGCTGTCAGTTACTGCTCACTGAGCAAAAGTACATACACATCAGGCATAGTTTCAAAACAGATGTTACCAGCTGCGGGACAGGACGAGAGGCGAGTCACAGACCGCCGGGTGATGTAGACTCCCTGTATACAGACAGTCCCTTCGACATCCCAAGGAGTTTCTCTATCATCACACGCCGGACTTATGAGTGGGAAAGTGGGAGAGTGTGTGGAGAACAGCGGCGCCTCCACAGATCCTCCGAAGTAACGGAGACGCGTGTTTTACGGCGTTTCTATAGGAGATGCAGATTTCCTGATATGATATGGATCGTCGAGACTAGAGGAAGCGGCGCAGGGGGGGGGGCGCTATGGTTTGTCTGTCATTCTGGAGCATCGGCGTGATTCCGTGAAAACGGGTGCAAAGCAGGACCAAGTCGGATAATGTCCTCCTACCTGGATTTTGGAAAAGGATGGACTTGACAGAGCTTCTGCTTTTTTAAGTGAATCGTGTGGGACTTTGTTATCTGTTCACTTTTCTGCAAGAAGTGACCAACAATGGCTTCTGAAGTCGTGTGTGGATTGATCTTCAGATTACTTCTGCCAGTTTGTCTAGCGGCAGGTAAGCTGCACAGTCCAGGTAACCGAAACATGGCACGGTAATTTCCAGATACACGGCATCTCTAAATAATAATAATAATAATAATAATAATAATAATAATAATAATAATACATTTGGTGTTGCTGCTTTTGGAAAAAGGCACGTTATTATTCTAACATTTACGGCGACAGGACTAGTGTAAATTTCAGACAAATTCACGTCAGTGAATGTGTTTGTAAATGTAGGCTGATTCTTTGAAAGCTGAAATATTTTATACATTTAATATGCGCCGCAGACTTGTGTGAATGACGGACGTCATCCTATGTATAGTACAGCATACAGGTTTAATAGAGCAGAGGATTAAAAACCAAAACTACAACAGGAAGGTGTCCGATGTTGTAGTTCATATGGCCGTTTTTAAATTGCGGTGTGTTAAGGTTGTTGGCTAACAAGGTTATATGGTTATACGTTTATTAAAGTTATATTGTAGAAATCAAGTATTTATGCAGCTTAATGTTACCAATACACTGTATTCAGCTACTTCAGTTTAACAGGGAACATTTTGTAAAGTTTTAGTTTAGTTCATAAATGGGCCTGAATTACTCGGCTGTTTACCGGAAATCTTTCATAACACGAAGCAAACATTGAAACACGTATATAATAGAGCATTTCATGCAACACAAACTGTTGAAATATGTTAATATCGCATACTAAATAAGTCTGAAGCCTAGACCGAAAATATCAAGTGCATTAAATTCACGAGAACACATATTATATGTATGTTTTATTATTCTGTGATATTGCTTGATGACTTTATTTTGCAGTGATGCCAAAAACGCTCTTTTTCCTGAATTGCGTTGAATGTTCAGCTACTGAAGCTGTGTAAACAGGAGGTATCTGCAAGCTTTTTTGCCACAAGCGCTTTCCAGGGAAACCATCTCTTTACTGGAGAGGCAATGGAGGGGAATATTATTTTCTCCTGTGACGGGTTCGTCTCCCCAACGATCGCAATGCGTAAGGAAAACGCTACCTTTCACCAAGTACCGACTTTTCCAGGATAGCTTGCAACCAAATACAGTAAATTACTGCAAAAACAGCAAAAAGTATGAAAATCTACAGTAACACACTGTACACAACAAATACAGCAATGAACTGTTGAGAATACAGTAATTTTACTGTGAAAACAACAAAAATCAGTTACAGTGTGGACTAACACGTCACAAATCGCTCAGATAAAATAGGGCTAATAAAATCGTAGATGAGAAACGAACATACCGAGAAGTATTTCATTCATCGTAAGTGATAGGCCTACTAGATTTATGTTGTGCGTTTTTATACATTTTGGTAATTTATCAAGGTTATTTTTTTCAGTATATCTATTAATGTACATCGACAAATATATTCAAATCGAGAAAATTGAATTATTTAGTTTAAATGAGCAAGTCTCAAACAGGCTTCAATGCAAGACTTAGGTAGGGCCTTAAGCGCGTGTGTGCTTGCGTGCGTGCATGTGTGTGTGTGTGCTTGCGTGCGTGCGTGCATATGTGTGTGTGTGTGTGCTTGCGTGCGTGCA
The DNA here is from genome assembly GCF_023856365.1 of Brienomyrus brachyistius. Lineage (NCBI taxonomy): Eukaryota > Metazoa > Chordata > Actinopteri > Osteoglossiformes > Mormyridae > Brienomyrus > Brienomyrus brachyistius. Next base: position 526,693 of record NW_026042328.1, on the reverse strand, counting down.
TATGTATGTGTGTGTGTGTGAGTGAGTGTTGAGGTTTGGAGTATTGCGGACGGCTAGTACGATGGTACACACTAGGTTCAGGCCCGGGGGCGTCTGTCATCAGGGTGCGCGAGCTCCTCAATCTCCCTCCGTCCGGCGCACGCACGGCACAGCTGCGCTAAAACATTATCAGATTTACGTAATAGACCCACGGGTTAAATCTGGGTAAAAAAAAAAAACAGTAACATAAATCCCATCGTTTGTACCCGTGTGCCTGTTCAGAGTCGCGGGGGTTCGGAGCCAATCCAGGATATTACGGACGCAAAGCAGGGAACAACCCAGGATGGGGCGCCAACCCATGGCAGGGCACACTCAGCATTTTCACACACATTTATCAGAAGTCATCCGTTAAAAAACTATAATAAAGTTTTGACAGCACAGTTTATACTTTGTACCTTCTCTGTGAGTAAGTTTGCATGTGTGCTTTTATGTTTAAAAAGCTTGCGGTTTGCACTATCATAAATTCTTAATACTCTGAACGCTTTCCTTTGAAAGAATAACTATCGGTAATCAAACAAAGGCTTTTGGAAAGAGCTTATATAGTATTATCTCCATCATCCTTGTCCTTTTCCAAGAAAGCTGATGTTAATGTTGTCATTTTTTTCTTATTTGTTACATTGATCACATAGCATACACATAGCTTACACATAGCTTACACATAACTTACTAAAACAGAGCATTGCACGTCTGTAATGCACAAATAAAATGCAGCCCCTATATCAGTACTATCTCTACCGGCCATAGGGGAGTGTCGGCATAGACTGAGTTTGTGACACAGCCCCCCCCCCCCCCCCCCCCCCCCCATCGGCTGAGTCCATCCATCCATTTTCTGAAACCGCATAACCGTGGGGGGGGTCCGGAGCCTATCACGGAGGCTAGGGGCTCATGGCAAGGAATGGCCTAGGATGGGGTGCAAACCACACACCAGTCAGTCACATCTAAGGGCAACTTAGTAACTTCAGTTAGCCTCAGCATGATTTTAGGCTGTGGGGGACACTGGAATACCAGGAGGAAACCCCACGACGACATGGGGAGAACATGCAAACTCCACACACATGGATCCCAGGTCACAGAGGTGTGAGGTGACAGTGCTCACCACTGCACCGGTGCCGCCCCGTCGGCGGAGTCGAAAGTGCGCTGTCACTTTGCACCTCTGCATAAGCGGCTTGTGGGTTGGTGCCCTATAGGTATAGCCAAAATAGTAGCTGGTCTGTTTGTCAGATATGTGCATTAACGCATAAGGTATTAACATCATTATTTTGTATTCAGTATTAAGATATTATGAAGGTCCCCCAGTGTCAAAAGCCTGCCGTAGATTCTGGGTTAATGCTTATTCGTGAAGTGTGTAGGTTTGGTTTCTAAGCTTATAAGGACCAAATCAACCTGAACCCCTGCCCCGACGCGGTACTATCATTCGTACCCAAATCGGCGCATTTTTTAAGCGCAATCTTGTTAACCTACGAAGCTGGGCTATCCAGATGCCTGGTGCCCTGACACCGTATCTCAAACCCCGCGGCTGTTCAGTGGCGTGACGCAGTTCAGCTTGGTGTCGTTTGGAAAGTTTTCCTTGTTTTATCCTCCCTTCTGCATCCTGTTTACCAAAGAGCTGAGGCATATTTTCCAGTTAGCCGAGGCCTCGTAGGAGTCTATCGCGCCGACACACTAGTATCAGGGGCTGTCCTAGGATTTCACCCCTAGGATTTCAGCGGCCAAGAATTTTTTCAGGGGGCTGAGACAAAAGTAAGGTGCCCGAAGCCCCCCTAAAAAGGGTCTAGAATCGCCTATGGCTGATATTCAGAAGACAAATACACTCTCGTTCCCTTTACCATAGTGCAGATTGACCGTGTTAATGCATGCCATTCATGTCAGGGGGTGTCTAATTTTAACCGGGCAAGGATCTGACAGCACTATCCTGGTTAAAAAATGATGGCATGCAAAGGATTGTGCCAGGAATCGTCTGTGAGAAAGACCTCACGTATAGCTGTCGGAATGCAAAATCTCAGGGCTATAGAGGTGAAGTTGAAATCAATAGAAAAAAGCATTTTATAGATTAAGCTTAATGGAAGTATACTGGAGATCTGTATGTGCGCGTTAAAATGTGTGGAAACGCCAGTTATGGCTATACGGAGATGTGAACTAGGTGTTAAGAAAAGATCGTCAATATGACATTGTCAATGCCCTATACTAATTTTAAATGCGTTTTTTTTCCCAATTCGGATGTCTATATTTCAAACATTAACCTCGTTAATAACTACAAATGAAACGTAAGTTACAATGAAATGTGGATATTATGCTGGAAACTGAAGCATGCCTGAGTCTTGCACAACAGGAAGCCCACTAGCTATATAAAGACTCTAAAGAGACCTTTGTTGAACATATTAACACCGTTTCTAATCGGTCCACTCCCTGTCTCAGTGGCGCCCACATCAGGTAGCCAATGGAGGTAGTGGAGTTTTCTTTAAAAACTCAGTGGAGGGAGGGTAATGCATCCACTAACGGTGTGAGTCTACAGCCCTGACCTCCTCCTTCAACCATCTCCATTAATTCAGGCAAAGTGGTTTTAACTTCATGCATTGATAATGTGGTTGTGATGGTGAAGAATTGTCTTCCCGGTATCCTGAAAGCACGCTAAATATTTCATGCCATTTGCAGCGAATACAACACAGTAATCGGATAATCCTCCAGTAACCAAAAATGAATAATAATTTGCAGGTGCTGCATAATGATCGCATACCGTAGTGAAATCGAAGTGAATGTGGTTTTGTGGTTCAGGGGGGCAGTGGGCCTAAGTGTAGTTAAAGTGGATTATCCACACTCTGTAAACTGTGGTATTTACAGATTACAGCCATTAAAAGATAATCCTGCGTCTGAGCCGAACACAAACTGTGGAGATTTTACTGTCGTATTTCACGTGGGAATTCTGCACCTACAATGTGCAATGGGATTAATGAAGCCGAGCAGGGGGACTGGAGATGTGCTATGGGAGTATTGAAGCCAAGCAGGGGGACTGGAGATGTGCTATGGGAGTATTGAAGCCAAGCAGGGGGACCGGAGATGTGCAATGTGATTAATGAAACCGAGCAGGGGGACCAGAGATGTGTTATGGGATTAATGAAGCCGAGCAGGAGGACCGGAGATGTGCTATGTGATTAATGAAACCGAGCAGGGGGACCGGAGATGTGCTATGGGATTAATGAAGCCGAGCAGGAGGACCGGAGATGTGCTATGGGAGTATTGAAGCCAAGCAGGGGGACCGGAGATGTGCTATGAGATTAATGAAACCGAGCAGGGGGACCGGAGATGTGCTATGGGATTAATGAAGCCGAGCAGGAGGACCGGAGATGTGCTATGGGAGTATTGAAGCCAAGCAGGGGGACCGGAGATGTGCTATGTGATTAATGAAACCGAGCAGGGGGACCGGAGATGTGCTATGGGATGAATGAAGGCGAGCAGGGGGACCGGAGATGTGCTATGGGAGTATTGAAGCCGAGCAGGAGGACCAGAGATGTGCTATGGGATTAATGAAGCCGAGCAGGGGGACCAGAGGTGTGATATGGGATTAATGAAGGCGAGCAGGGGGACCGAAGATGTGCTATGGGATCAATGAAGCTAAACAGGGGGACCGGAGATGTGCTATGGGATGAATGAAGCCGAGCAGGGGGACCGGAGATGTGTTATGGGAGTATTGAAGCCGAGCAGGGGGACCGGAGATGTGCTATGGGAGTATTGAAGCCGAGCAGAGGGACCGGAGATGTGCTATGGGAGTATTGAAGCCGAGCAGAGGGACCGGAGATGTGCTATGGGATTAATGAAGCTGAGCAGGGGGACCGGAGATGTGCTATGGGAGTATTGAAGCCGAGCAGAGGGACCGGAGATGTGCTATGGGATTAATGAAGCTGAGCAGGGGGACCGGAGATGTGCAATGGGATTAATGAAGCTGAGCAGGGGGACCGGAGATGTGTTATGGGAGTATTGAAGCCAAGCAGGGGGACCTGAGATGGGTCTTTACCTTTTTACCTATAACTTGGGGCTCTTTTAAGGAATCGCACCTACATGTGTCTTCTATTAAACGGCGCAGGTTTAGCCTCAAAAACATTGCGTGAAATGTTACAATTTACCCCGTAGTCAAGGATTGTTGTAACAATTCTTGTTGTGGCACCATAAATTATTTGAAAAATGTCAAGTTATTTAAAGTTTTTTTAATAACTTTTTCTTCAACAAAATTTGTGGGTATGTATGTGTATATGTACAATATATATGAATCCATTTTCTTTTAGTTTTAATAACCAACTCATAGTGTAACAGTGTTTGGGGGCTTTAGGCGTTTTAGCCTCCTCCCAAATCAATCTAGACTGATTAGTTGAAATAATGTGGGCCATTTCTAACAGCCCCCCCCCCCAATAAAACCTTAGCACCCCTTTTCATAAATCTCTAGTGACGTTCCTGGTGTGCATGCATGTGTGTGTATATGTGTGTGAGTGTGTATGTGTGCGTGTGTGTCTACTTGTGTATGTGTCTATTTGTGTATGTGTCTGCATGTGAATCTGTGTGTGTTCGCATGTGTGTGTGTGTGCCTGTGTATGTATGTGTGCGTGTGTCTGCATGTGTATGGTGTGTGTGTGATGTTAGTCACCATCAGAATCACCGTGCTGACAGGTGTATTGAGCTCCTCCTTGTGTACAGGCTGTCTGTGTGTGTATGTGTGTGTGGTGTCAGTCACCATCAGAATCACTGTGCTGACAGGTGTATTGAGCTCCTCCTGGTGTACAGGCTGTGTGTGTGTGTGTGTGTGTGATGTTAGTCACCATCAGAATCATCGTGCTGACAGGTGTATTGAGCTCCTCCTGGTGTACAGGTTATGTGTGTGTGTGTGTGTGTGTGATGTTAGTCACCATCAGAATCACTATGCTGACAGGTGTATTGAGCTCCTCCTGGTGTACAGGTTATGTGTGTGTGTGTGTGTGTGATGTTAGTCACCATCAGAATCACTATGCTGACAGGTGTATTGAGCTCCTCCTGGTGTACAGGTTATGTGTGTGTGTGTGTGTGTGTGTGTGATGTTAGTGACCATCAGAATCATCGTGCTGACAGGTGTATTGAGCTCCTCCTGGTGTACAGGTTATGTGTGTGTGTGTGATGTTAGTCACAATCAGAATCACTGTGCTGACAGGTGTGTTGAGCTCCTCCTGGTGTACAGGTTATGTGTGTGTGTGTGTGTGTGATGTTAGTCACCATCAGAATCACTGTGCTGACAGGTGTATTGAGCTCCTCCTGGTGTACAGGTTATGTGTGTGTGTGTGTATGTGTGTGTGTGTGTGTGTGATGTTAGTGACCATCAGAATCATCGTGCTGACAGGTGTATTGAGCTCCTCCTGGTGTACAGGCTTCATGGACCCACCTTGGACAGTCTATGCATTTCACCCAGTATTCATTTGGCTTTGAAATGTTCCATACACATAATGAAGAAGTTTCCTGGGCTTGAGAAGTGGCCAGGGGGCAGCTGGAGAATCACCGTTACAGCTGTGCCAGACTGTGGCAACCATGAAGATGTTACATTAGCACTCACAACTTGAATACAAGATATTTGCATAGGCACACAATACAAAGGATTTAAGTTTGAATAAAGTACAAAGCTTGCTGTGCCGTCACAAAAATAAATTCAGTCAAAAATACTTTCAAATTTTTTTTCCTTACAAATCTGAGTGTGTCTGTTACAGGGTGCTCCTTCACATATTAAATAAACACTAAACTGAGCATGTGCAGAGTGAGTCATGTACCTCGTTCCTGATTTAAACCATGTCTCCCCTATGTGGTTAGATTGCAATGATTAGAATTATTGAAATACTGTGAGGAATGTTTAAAGTGACCCCTGTAAAAAAACAAAAGATTAGGACGTGCCTGATTTATGGCTATCGGTCGGGTGTCTATGGCCCGGATGTCGGTACATCACCCCTATGGCCTGGGTGTCGGTACATTGCCCCTCTGGCCCGGGTGTCGGTACACATCACCCCTCTGACCTGGATGATGGTACATCGCCCCATTGGCCTGGGTGTCAGTACATAGCCCCTTTGGCCTGGGTGTCAATACATCACCCCTTTGGCCTGGGTGTCAGTACATCGCCCCTTTGGCCCGGGTGTCGGTACATCGCCCCTTTGACCTGGGTGTCAGTACATCGCCCCTTTGGCCCGGGTGTCGGTACATCGCCCCTTTGACCTGGATGATGGTACATCTACATCACCCCTTTGGCCTGGGTGTCAGTACATCGCCCCATTGACCTGGGTGTCAGTACATCACCCCTTTGGCCTGGGTGTCAATACATCACCCCTTTGACCTGGGTGTCAGTACATCGCCCCCTTGGCCCGGGTGTCGGTACATCGCCCCTCTGACCTGGATGATGGTACATCACCCCTTTGGCCTGGGTGACAGTACATCGCCCTTTTGACTTGGGTGTCAGTACATCGCCCCTTTGGCCTGGGTGTCAGTACATCACCCCTTTGGCCTGGGTGTCAGTACATCGACCCCTCTGGCCCGGGTGTCGGTACATCGCCCCTCTGACCTGGATGATGGTACATCACCCCTTTGACCTGGGTGTCAGTACATCGCACCCTCTGGCCCGGGTGTCGGTACATCGCCCCTCTGACCTGGATGATGGTACATCACCCCTTTGGCCTGGGTGACAGTACATCGACCCCTCTGGCCCGGGTGTCGGTACATCGCCCCTCTGACCTGGATGATGGTACATCACCCCTTTGGCCTGGGTGTCAGTACATCGCCCCTTTGGCCTGGGTGTGAGCACATCGCCCCTTTGGCCTGGGTGTCAGTACATCACCCCTTTGGCCTGGGTGTCAATACATCACCCCTTTGGCCTGGGTGTCAGTACATTGCCCCTCTGGACCGGGTGTCAGTACATCGCCCCTCTGACCTGGATGATGGTACATCGCCCCTTTGGCCTGGGTGTCAGTACATCGCCCCCTTTGGCCTGGGTGTCAGTACATCGCCCCTCTGACCTGGATGATGGTACATCGCCCCTTTGGCCTGGGTGTCAGTATATCACCCTTTTGGCCCGGGTGTCGGTACATCACCCCTTTGGCCCGGGTGTCGGTACATCACCCTTTTGGCCTGGGTGTCAGTACATCGCCCCCTCTGGCCTGGGTGTCGGAAGATCGCCCCTCTGACCTGGATGATGGTACATCGCCCCTTTGGCCTGGGTGTAGGCACATCACCCCTTTGGCCCGGGTGTCGGTATATCGCCGCTCTGGCTGGGTGTTGGTACATCGCCCCCTCTGGCCCGGGTGTCAGTACATCGCCCCCTCTGGCCTGGGTGTCAGTACATCGCCCCATTGACCTGGGTGTCAGTACATCACGCCTTTGGCCCGGGTGTCGGTACATCGCCGCTCTGCCCTAGGTAACGGTACATCGCCCCTCATTCCCAGCTGGTTCTTTGGGAGCATGGCCAATATAATTCACTTTCCAACACTTCCTAATTTTTTTTTAGCTTTTGAAGACCATGTGGTTTCTCAAATGTCTCAAAGGCTCCTTCTTTTTGATCTGAGGGTGTCTCCATAGGACCATAACCAACACCCAAAATGAGCTCTGAGGTTTCAACCAAAAGTATAATTTTCACCTCGTTTAAGGCAAAGCAGCAGCAGCAGCAGTGCAGTCTATGAAAACTGCAGGTGACATTTCACACTCCTCCCTCAGACTGACATGGGGGCTATCTGTGCAAACTGCAGGTGACATTTCACACTCCTCCCTCAGGCTGAAATGGGGGCTATCTGTGCAAACTGCAGGTGACATTTCACACTCCTCCCTCAGGCTGAAATGGGGGCTATCTGTGCAAACTGCAGGTGACATTTCACACTCCTCCCTCAGGCTGACATGGGGGCTATCTGTGCAAACTGCAGGCGACATTTCACAGTCCTCCCTCAGACTGACATGGGGGCTATCTGTGCAAACTGCAGGCGACATTTCACAGTCCTCCCTCAGACTGACATGGGGGCTATCTGTGCTATGTTTTGGTCCACTGTCATCTGATCCTGTTGCCGTGGTGATTAAATTAGGCTGTATTGTCTAGGTGTGCGATAATTCATTTTTCTAGGTTTCATAGATTTTTCTGGGCTGGCCTGTTATGCAGAGTCAGGACCAAGTCTGTCCATTTACTTTACAATGTCGTGTGACCCGCTATTTCATTCTGTCTAGACTTTAGCCGAATGATGGCATTACCCAATCCTGGTTTGTCTGGGAATAGTTCTGTGGACCTGATCCAGTTGAAGTCTTTCCACATGAAGCTGTGAATGTGCTGGGTGGCTTATGCAGCACACCTCCTCTGGAGTTTCATGTTTTATATGCTTTCTAAAATCATAAATGTCAGTTGTGAGACTGATTGTTACAGCAAAGGTGTTCCTTAAATAGTTCACCACTTTTAGCATAGTATTAGTTTATGTCTTAACAACAGTAAAGTTAATTTAAACTAATCAAATCTGACTATTATATGTTCAATTAAGTGTATAATTAAAATACTAAAATGTAGGGTAGCTACATTTTAGCCGGTGTGAGCCTGGGAACTACTATCGACTTTTTACTACATCTCTTAAACAGGTTCTGCGCTTATCAACAGTAAAATTTCATGTTAGAACAGCTTTAAAAAGTGTGGGAAAGTATCTCCATTTTGCTTGACTGCTGAAGGCAAGTTAAAGCAAAGTACAGACCTTTCTTTGACTGGCAGGAGAGGCACGGCGCCCCCAGCGGCGCTAAAAGAGCGGCCACATCGGACAGACCGGCGGACTCCCCGGTGCTTTTCGCGCCGTGCTTTCGCCCAGGCGCATCTACACCTGGATCTGCGGCGCCCATCGCTCTGGGCAGTGCCTGTGTTATTTATGAGAGCTGAAATGCCAAAGAATAGGCGCTGTGTGAACACTTGCAAGCGCTTTATTGTGGGCTTTTAAAACACACCGCGCTACCTTCAGCAGCTGCGGCGGCGTTGATCTGCGGAACAATGGCGTCTTTTTTGCACGACTCCTTTCCGGCTTCCTCGTCACTGCTCCAGTTATTGTGTTTCTCTGTGTGTTTTTAATACAGTTACCGCTGCTACAGAGCAAACAGGTGACGCCAAGCAGACTAAACAGTCGCAGCGGATCGGAGGCGCAAGCTGACGCCGGCGGCAAACAGCGGCGCTGGGCACTGACAGACGCGCGGAGTCGGGATAATGAGCGCGGTTAGCTGGGGAGAAGAGGGAGAAAGAAAATAATACAGTTAAAAGGAAATGAAACATTATACTCTCTGAAAACGTTAACCTTGACGACATGTTCTGTGTTTTTATTTAATTAAAATCATAAATCGTCCCGCTAAAATTATGTACTGACTGCTGCAAGGCTCTCCTATGAGGCCAATCTGGTTAACCTGGAGGCCGCAGTAATTGGCTACCTGAATTTATTATACAATACTAGGAAAACGGCTAAAAGTCACCCATTAAAATATCACTTAAGTGAAAGTCTTTAAGTATCTGATATTAGCAGTACTTACGTTTCAGAATTGTTTGGCTGACATTAAATGTGTGGTTAATTAGAGGTGAAAGTATGTAAATATTACAGCCTACCTAAGTTTATGTGAAGACGTAACCATAAAATAATTCCCCTCTTAAAAGTAGTCACTCGTTACTAGAAAAGAGTCAAAGTCTTAAAAGTTGTAACGAGCTTAAAATATCCTTATTAGAGCTATCTCCAAAATTAAAATGCCAAGACCTAATTATAAAAATGAGATTTTGATTATGATTTTTTAGCTACAGGAAACAAATATCAAGCCATTGATAAAAACAGTTACATAACTCCAAGATGTGCCTTACTGGAAGGAAGTGTTTTAATCAAAGGAATAAACATTTTTATGACATAGCTTCTTGTGGGCCTATTCGGTGTATAATTTGTCATTTATGTTCCTGAGAGTATGCATACGATCCTTCCCTACTTCCATGCCCATTATTAAGTAATTCTTATTGTTTTTGGAAATATATCTTCTGGTTATTGTCATTATTATTATTGGTGTTTTATTATTATTATTATTATTAATAATAATAATAATAGCCTTTATTTGTAGAGTACTTCTCATACAGTATTATTATTTATTTGTAGAGCACCTTTAACTTAGATGTAGCTCAAAGTACTTAATAGAATGGAATGGAATAGAATAGAAAGCCTTCGTTGTCATTATACTGGAACACACATGCTACATGTACAAGGAAATTGCACTGGCCACTTCTAAAGTGCAGACATATACGGACGTTACGTTTGCATAAAAACGGCATTCTGCAATAGATACTTGTATAACAGACATAATAAGTAGTAAGTTCAGTGCAGTGATGGCTTGTGGGAAAAAGCCAGGTGGTCCCGGTTCTAATGGCGCTGTACTGGCCTTTGCAGTTTGCACCAATTAACAAGACAATTGTTAATCATTATAAAAGAGAAAAACTTTTTTAAAAATAAAAGATAAAAATGGAAGAAAATGTGTATAAATTTGCTAGATTATTTTTCTTATTAGTTTATTACCTAAGTGTGTACATTCCAATACCTCTGTTATCTGCGCACTCCTTTCTGATGATTTCTTGTCCTTCTGTGGAGCTGTTAGTTTGTCTAACCTGGTAAATTTGTATGAGAAAATCACAGGGTCTCTTACCATGTAAGGGTTAACGGTCAGGCCTGTGTCAGGAAGGGGGGTGGGGGGGTGGCCCGGGTAGCTAAAGACGGACCTGCCAGCAAGTTAAAACTGGCCTGTTCGTGTGTAAACAGGCCACAGAACAATAATAGATTAGGTTACCTGTGTCAGGACCTGGTACTGTGTGTGCATGAGTCTGTGTGTTTGTGTGTGTGTTTGAGGATTCCTGCTGGCCTGTTATGTTCTGTCATGTATTCTTTAGGCACCTCTCGCCGATCTATGTCTACATTTTAGCATTGGTTTTTAATGGTTTTAGATTTCTGACTATCAGCATTTTTGGCTGTCATTTTTGTGTTTTACCCATTTTCAGCACACAGAAACCGAACACTGACTTGGCCAAACACTTGACTGATTTCCAGAAGCCGGGTGAGTGTGAGTGGGGGGCCTTCCTGTGAGGCGCTCTCTCAGAACTGAATGCCCCCGGAGCTGAACGTGCTTCCCTCTGGTTGAACAAAAGCTTCATTCATGGGTGAAGAAAGATACACTGGGCTGTGTCATGCGGCCAGGTCGCTGCATGGGTGTAGAAAGATACACTGGGCTGTGCCATGTGGCCCCGTCGCTGCATGGGTGTAGAAAGATACACTGGGCTGTGCCATGTGGCCCCGTCGCTGCATGGGTGTAGAAAGATACACTGGGCTGTTTCATGTTGCCAGGTCGCTCCATGGGTGTTGATAGATGCCCCTGGCTGTACCACCCACCCAGGTGGCTTCATGGGTGTAGATAGATGCCCCTGGCTGTACCACCCACCCAGGTGGCTTCATGGGTGTAGATAGATGCCCCTGGCTGTACCACCCACCCAGGTGGCTTCATGGGTGTAGATAGATGCCCCTGGCTGTACCACCCACCCAGGTGGCTTCATGGGTGTAGATAGATGCCCCTGGCTGTACCACCCACCCAGGTGGCTTCATGGGTGTAGATAGATGCCCCTGGCTGTACCACCCACCCAGGTGGCTTCATGGGTGTAGATGGATGCCCCTGGCTGTACCACCCACCCAGGTGGCTTCATGGGTGTAGATAGATGCCCCTGGCTGTACCACCCACCCAGGTGGCTTCATGGGTGTAGATAGATGCCCCTGGCTGTACCACCCACCCAGGTGGCTTCATGGGTGTAGATAGATGCCCCTGGCTGTACCACCCACCCAGGTGTCTTCATGGGTGTAGATAGATGCCCCTGGCTGTACCACCCACCCAGGTGGCTTCATGGGTGTAGATAGATGCCCCTGGCTGTACCACCCACCCAGGTGGCTTCATGGGTGTAGATAGATGCCCCTGGCTGTACCACCCACCCAGGTGGCTTCATGGGTGTAGATAGATGCCCCGGGCTGTACCACCCACCCAGGTGTCTTCATGGGTGTAGATAGATGCCCTGGGATGTGCCACACACTCAGATGGCTCCATGGGTGTAGATAGATGCAATGAGATTTGGTGCCTCATGCTTAGGTGTATTGGTCATGTTTTCATTTAATAAGATCCCACCCATTGTGATGTCACAGGCAAATAAATGCTTTGTATTGGTTCTGAGGACCAGCCAATAGGCTGACTGGTTATAAAACTAAGCGTGAGTGAGGTGGACTGTCACTCTGTGTGTGTGTGTGTGAGATTGCAGGAAGTGCCCTCTGCCGTGTCAGGTGCCGCCTCGTTCCGGGATAACACACACACCCCAGGACGTCCTTAACTGCTTCATATAATAGCTGTTGTTCTGTGTTTTTACGATTCAGGTGACTTTTATGGGAAATGCTTAAGCTGTTAAGTCATGCACTTCACCCCCTTTGTTTTTAGTAACCAAACACTTTTTGTTTTTATTTCACAGTTTATCAGTAATTTTGCCCTTTTTCCTCTAAATGAGATGGTCATGTGAATTTGCTAAAAAATGTTATTTGGATGGTAAATGTTAGATGGGGCTTATTGGGCACCGTGCCACCATTCATAACACTTTCCAGATGTTTCGCTGGGGCTTCACCGCAAAATGCTTCCTGTCCCTGAAAGGTGGTGGAGGTTCTTGCGATGTCATTGGCTCATTAGCCCAGTCCAGCACCCCTCGGCTTCCTTTGTTTGAGAAGAAACCCGCTCCTGACCTGCAAATATTTTTCAATGAAAAAATAAACGATGACCTTGCACTCAATATGCATCGATATGAACAAAGATTATTTCACTATCTTCACCAGTAGATTCCCGGTTGTGGTATTTACAGTAGCTAATATTTTACAGTCTTTGTTATTTTCTGCAGATATATTTAACTTTTAAAGTGTTTGATTTCCTTCAGCAGAGGATTGTTTACAGGTCTTTTGTTTTTAAGAAAATATCCCTGTAGATGTCTCGGCTGAAGCTGAAGCATTCCTGACATGTACCGGCAGCCCGTGCCAGAAGACAGCCTTAAATTATCATCCTCAGTTTGGAAAGATACAGAGCCACTCTCTTGTGCTCTCAGTTATCTGCAGGGAAGTGGAATGTTTATTTGAAAAAGGTCTATTTATGATTGCCACCATTTTCCTCCATGAGGAAATCAGGGAAGTACCTTGATTCTTAAGAGTAGAAGTTGTGCACAGCGAGCCTACAGGAAGAGCAGCTCTTCTCTCGAGCAGCAATAACCACCTTCAGCATTCTGCATGTCTCACTATGGATGTAGACTTTGGTTCGCAGGTAGACCAGCGCGATCAGGCACTTTCACAGTTTGCCCAAGGTAATGGCCCATCTTTCTGGCCGATGCTCCCTCCTTTCTGCACCCTAAGCTCCATATTTCAGCATCAGCACATCCATGTATTTATAAGTGTCTCGGCAGTTTTCCCAGCCATTTGGAAGAGGTGCTCAGGGAGACAGTCCCAATGGTTTGGATACTCATGAACGGCTTCATTGATTTGGATCTCCGGGAAAGTTGGAGGCAAATGTTGAACCCAAATCACATCTGTCACTGTGTTGAGGTCACCAGATGCTTGCCCAGGCTTGACAGCAATGTTGGGATTATGGTTCTTGTGGCAGCGTCTGTTATGTCCCTGTGTTTGTGCGCTTTTGTGGGAGGTTGGGGGGGCTGTTTGCTAGATGCCATTTTTTGGTTTACTTACTGTCTCCCAGACCCAGTGTACATAGTTTCCCATAATTCTCCAATAAAACGAATGTTTGCGATTTCTGTGATCTACCTCATTTATGCTGCTCTTCTCTTCATTAATGCAGCCACACTGCAGATCTGCAGGCACTACACCAATGATTAATTAATGGGGGGGGGGGGGGGGGGTCGGGGAGGTGCAAAGTTGGCATTCAGTACTTTTTAAAGGAGGCATTTTTAGGGGGTCCTAAGTTGGTATTTAGTGCCTTATATATATAAGGTATATTTTAAGTTGGATGCTAAGTTAACACCCAGTACCTTTAAAGGGGGCATTTTAAGTTGGATGCTAAGTTAACACTCAGTACCTTTAAAGGGGGCATTTTAAGGGGGGTGCTAAGTTAACACTCAGTACCTTTAAAGGGGGCATTTTAAGTTGGATGCTAAGTTAACACTCAGTACCTTTAAAGGGGGCATTTTAAGTTGGATGCTAAGTTAACACTCAGTACCTTTAAAGGGGGCATTTTAAGTTGGATGCTAAGTTAACACCCAGTACCTTTAAAGGGGGCATTTTAAGTTGGATGCTAAGTTAACACCCAGTACCTTTAAAGGGGGCATTTTAAGTTGGATGCTAAGTTAACACTCAGTACCTTTAAAGGGGGCATTTTAAGTTGGATGCTAAGTTAACACCCAGTACCTTTAAAGGGGGCATTTTAAGTTGGATGCTAAGTTAACACTCTGTACCTTTAAAGGGGGCATTTTAAGTTGGATGCTAAGTTAACACCCAGTACCTTTAAAGGGGGCATTTTAAGTTGGATGCTAAGTTAACACCCAGTACCTTTAAAGGGGGCATTTTAAGTTGGATGCTAAGTTAACACTCAGTACCTTTAAAGGGGGCATTTTAAGGGGGGTGCTAAGTTAACACTCAGTACCTTTAAAGGGGGCATTTTAAGTTGGATGCTAAGTTAACACTCAGTACCTTTAAAGGGGGCATTTTAAGTTGGATGCTAAGTTAACACTCAGTACCTTTAAAGGGGGCATTTTAAGTTGGATGCTAAGTTAACACCCAGTACCTTTAAAGGGGGCATTTTAAGTTGGATGCTAAGTTAACACCCAGTACCTTTAAAGGGGGCATTTTAAGTTGGATGCTAAGTTAACACTCAGTACCTTTAAAGGGGGCATTTTAAGTTGGATGCTAAGTTAACACTCAGTACCTTTAAAGGGGGCATTTTAAGTTGGATGCTAAGTTAACACCCAGTACCTTTAAAGGGGGCATTTTAAGTTGGATGCTAAGTTAACACTCAGTACCTTTAAAGGGGGCATTTTAAGTTGGATGCTAAGTTAACACCCAGTACCTTTAAAGGGGGCATTTTAAGTTGGATGCTAAGTTAACACCCAGTACCTTTAAAGGGGGCATTTTAAGTTGGATGCTAAGTTAACACTCAGTACCTTTAAAGGGGGCATTTTAAGGGGGGTGCTAAGTTAACACTCAGTACCTTTAAAGGGGGCATTTTAAGTTGGATGCTAAGTTAACACTCAGTACCTTTAAAGGGAGCATTTTAAGTTGGATGCTAAGTTAACACCCAGTACCTTTAAAGGGGGCATTTTAAGTTGGATGCTAAGTTAACACCCAGTACCTTTAAAGGGGGCATTTTAAGTTGGATGCTAAGTTAACACTCAGTACCTTTAAAGGGGGCATTTTAAGTTGGATGCTAAGTTAACACCCAGTACCTTTAAAGGGGGCATTTTAAGTTGGATGCTAAGTTAACACTCAGTACCTTTAAAGGGGGCATTTTAAGTTGGATGCTAAGTTAACACCCAGTACCTTTAAAGGGGGCATTTTAAGTTGGATGCTAAGTTAACACCCAGTACCTTTAAAGGGGGCATTTTAAGTTGGATGCTAAGTTAACACTCAGTACCTTTAAAGGGGGCATTTTAAGTTGGATGCTAAGTTAACACCCAGTACCTTTAAAGGGGGCATTTTAAGTTGGATGCTAAGTTAACACCCAGTACCTTTAAAGGGGGCATTTTAAGTTGGATGCTAAGTTAACACTCAGTACCTTTAAAGGGGGCATTTTAAGTTGGATGCTAAGTTAACACTCAGTACCTTTAAAGGGGGCATTTTAAGTTGGATGCTAAGTTAACACTCAGTACCTTTAAAGGGGGCATTTTAAGGGGGGTGCTAAGTTAACACTCAGTACCTTTAAAGGGGGCATTTTAAGAGGGGTACTTGGTACTGTCACGGGAGAGTCGGCAGCGATCGCGGGCAGAGCGGCGATCGTGCGAGGCGAACGGGCAGGAAGCAGGCGGACAGGCAGAAGTCGGGGTAAACCAGGGATTTAATGACAACAACGGGGATCTCACGCGAACAAACATCAATGACAGACAAGGAAAACTGGGGAGACCAGGACTTAAATGCACAAGACTGATTGAAAGCAAATGGACACAGCTGGGTACAATCCGGGAAACACACGTGGGTAAGCAGGGGGCGTGGTACACAGGAGGAGCGGACGAGCCGGGCATGACAGGTACCTTTTATGGGGATGTTTTTAATACTTCAGGGAAATGAGCTCAGCCCCCCCACCACCCCACATGACCCTCTAACCGTGTCGGTTTGGTGACCCCAGTTGGAGCAGAGATACCATGATGGCCTTAATCCACCTGAAGAATCATCTGTCACTTTTCTCTTCACTTCTTCCCAGTGGATTTACATTTGCCTGTGGCTTACATTCAAAGGGAATGAGTAGCACATCACTTTTACTCTATTACACATGTGTTTTCAGCGGCACCATGTTGTGTGGTAATGGGATGCTTTTATGTAACAGATTAAGAATCTTATTGCAGTTCATATTCACGGGTAACTGCAGCAGTGAGAGCAGAGAACCAGTGTGAAGAGCAGTGTGACAGTGATGGTGCTCAGAGGGTCAGTGGCCAGCGGACGGCTGGGTCTGCTCGGAGCTTCTCCACTGTACTCCCCTGGGAAACCTTGGACTCTGAATGTGACCCCTACCCGCTCCCTGAGGAGCATTGATCGTTAGATGATTAGAAACCTCCAGTAGTTGCTACTTACACACCAGCAAAAATTTCACTAACTGTCGTAATTAAAGTGCACAGGTCATAATTACAGCCCTAAGTCCCATTCCAAGTACATCATTGATTCTGCTTCATCCTTTCAGCTCCAGAGAGTCCTTCAGTGCTGTTAAAATAATAGTGTCCAACCTGTACCTCTGTGGATGAGGGCAGAGTGGAGCTTTCGAGGGCGGCTGGAGGAGACGAGCCAGTCCAATAAAGCACCCCATTTGGGGGTGGGGTGGTGCTTTATCATTCTGAGCATAAATATCCATCTGTTAGAGCCCCCAAGTGGGTGATCCAGGTCAGCACTGTCACCTGTTAGATCTCATGGGACAGGATTTGTTTCTAAGTAAGATCTTAATCTACCAAATTGATGAACTAAATAGGTTCTGCTCTGGGTAAGGACATCATGCGAATGTGTCATCTTAGACAAACGTAAGCAAAGCTGACACCTCTGTCACATTCACGGGGTTCATACCCTGCCATGAACTTCCTGCATTCTGCCCGTGTGAGGCAGTACCTCTCAGCCATATCTGAACGCGATCTCACAGGCGCTGGATTTAGTTATCAGACAGCAGGATGTTTGTTTCTGTACTTCTGTGTTTTGTCACGGGATCGGGGCCCGTGTGAGGTTTGGATCCAGCTGAAGGACGTTCGTGAGGAAGCAGGAAGGAGAGGCGGCTCTCCTGCTGAACTTCACTGCCGAGTGAGAGATTAAAAGATAGTGGTGATGTTCTTCACATGTAACGTTATTACTCAGACCTGATAGGGTTAGGGTTAGGGCTAGGGCTGACTTGCACTAGTCAGTGTGTCTAGTCAGGGTGTATCTAATCAGTGCATATCTAGTCAATATGTATCTATACCCCCCCCCCCAAATAAACAGAAGAGCTGCAATTTCTGTCCGCTGTTCCTGCTCACCGACGACATGAGTGCCCTCTCCTTCCTCTCCATGACAATGGCTGCATCTCTCTTTTCAGCCTGCATGTTCCGGTACAATGGCCTGTCCCTGGTGTACCTCATCTACCTCTTGCTGATTCCTCTTTTTGCGGACCCGACGAAAACAACGATGCAGGGTAAGAAGGCAGCTCCTCCCTGGCCTCTGCTGGCTCTTCTTGGATCGGGCTTCCAACTGCTGTATGTGGACTCATTAACACACACACACTATTCCAGCGTGCAGAGGTACTGCTGCAAGCTGACATGGAATCTGAAACACTAACGGGGGTCCTAACATGTTAACATGTTACCAGGCATGCTGACATGGAGATTGACACGCTGACGTGGGGCCTGACATGCTAAAATGAGGCCTGACATGCTTATGTGGGGCCTGACATGCTGACATGGGGCCTGACATGCTAAAATGAGGCCTGACATGCTTATGTGGGGCCTGACATGCTGACATGGGGCCTGACATGCAAAAATGAGGCCTGACATGCTTATGTGGGGCCTGACATGCTGCCATGGAGCTTGAAACGCTGACGTGGGGCCTGACATGCTTATGTGGGGCCTGACATGCTGACATGGTGCTTGAAACGCTGACGTGGGGCCTGACATGCTTATGTGGGGCCTGACATGCTGACATGGAGCTTGACACGCTGACGTGAGGCCTGACATGCTAAAATGAGGCCTGACATGCTTATGTGGGGCCTGACAAGCTGACATGGGGCCTGACATGCTAAAATGAGGCCTGACATGCTTATGTGGGGCCTGACATGCTGACGTGAGGCCTGACATGCTAAAATGAGGCCTGACATGGTTATGTGGAGCCTGACATGCTGATGTGAGGCCTGACATGCTAAAATGAGGCCTGACATGCTTATGTGGGGCCTGACATGCTGACGTGGGGCCTGACATGCTAAAATGAGGCCTGACACTCTGACACGGGGCCTGCCACTCTGACACGGGGCCTGACACACTGACACGGGGCCTGACACTCTGACACGGGGCCTGCCACGCTGATGTGAGGCCTGACACTCTGACGTGGGGCCTGACACTCTGACACGGGGCCTGCCACGCTGATGTGAGGCCTGACACTCTGACACGGGGCCTGCCACTCTGACACGGGGCCTGCCACTCTGACACGGGGCCTGACACGCTGACACGGGGCCTGACACTCTGACACGGGGCCTGACACACTGACACGGGGCCTGCCACTCTGACACGGGGCCTGACACGCTGACACGGGGCCTGACACACTGACGTGGGGCCTGACACTCTGACACGGGGCCTGCCACGCTGATGTGAGGCCTGACACTCTGACACGGGGCCTGACACTCTGACACGGGGCCTGACACGCTGACACGGGGCCTGACACACTGACACGGGGCCTGCCACACTGATGTGAGGCCTGACACTCTGACACGGGGCCTGACACTCTGACACGGGGCCTGACACTCTGACACGGGGCCTGACACGCTGACACGGGGCCTGACACACTGACGTGGGGCCTGACACTCTGACACGGGGCCTGCCACACTGATGTGAGGCCTGATACGCTGACACGAGGCCTGACACTCTGACACGGGACCTGACACTCTGACACGGGGCCTGACACACTGACGTGAGGCCTGACACACTGATGCGGGGCCTGACACTCTGACGCGGGGCCTGACACACTGACGTGAGGCCTGACACACTGATGTGAGGCCTGACACGGGGCCTGACACTCTGACATGGGGCCTGACACTCTGACACGGGGCCTGACACACTGACGTGAGGCCTGACACATTGATGCGGGGCCTGACACTGTGACGCGGGGCCTGACACTTTGACGTGGGGCCTGCCACGCTGACGTGGGGCATGCCATGCTGATGTGGGGCCTGACACACTAACACGGGGCCTGACCCTCTGACGTGGGGCCTGACACACTGACACGGGGCCTGACATGGGGCCTGACACACTTACGTGAGGCCTGACACACTGATGCGGGGCCTGACACTCTGACGCGGGGCCTGACACACTGACGTGAGGCCTGACACACTGATGTGAGGCCTGACACGGGGCCTGACACTCTGACATGGGGCCTGACACTCTGACACGGGGCCTGACACACTGACGTGGGGCCTGACACACTGACACGGGGCCTGACCCTCTGACGTGGGGCCTGACACTCTGACACGGGGCCTGATACTTTGACGTGGGGCCTGACACACTGATGTGAGGCCTGACACTCTGACGTGGGGCCTGCCACGCTGATGTGAGGCCTGACACACTGACACGGGGCCTGACACTCTGACGTGGGGCCTGCCACGCTGATGTGAGGCCTGACATGTTGGCATTCCTGAATTTCTCGATGGCCAGTCCACACATTTCAACACACATCACCAGCGATGTTGTCACACTGCTGCATCCACCTACTGTCCGTTTCGTAGAACTGCAGGCTGTTTGTGCTGTCATTTACAGTTTTATTCAACTTTTCATTCTCTGCTCATTAGTCAGGTGCTTCATTCACTTAGGGCTGCCATTTTGTGTGTATGCAAATGTGAAAATGAAATAGCCTGCTTGGAAAATATAGTCACTGAGTGACTCTTTCATTCAGTGGCTGATTGATCAGCCACATTCCCAGCAAACAGTAACTTAAGCATTACTGCATATCAGCTCCAGCACACTTACATCACTGGTAAGCAAAGGGCCTTGTGCCTTGTATGTTTGGGTTTCCTGAGAGCTGCATTTTGTTTGAGCTGCACTGTAAAAGGGACTACACTGTGCTGACAGGGATAAGGCCACATATCTACCCTGCCCAGAACATGCTACATACCACAGAACATGTTACATACCACAGAACATGCTACATGCCACAGAACATGTTACATACCACAGAACATGCTACATACCACAGGACATGTTACATACCACAGAGCATGTTACATACCACAGAACATGCTACATACCACAGGCAGCATGGTTGGATTTTTAAATCAGGAAAACTGTGAAAAGCTCATTGTTAAGAATCCACCCTCAACTGTTTTCCTATAACTGTTTGACCTGAAAGTTATTGTATCTCTGTGCTTTTAAGAAGGCTGGGATGGACCATAGCCTTTCTGACAGCAAACGCAGAATCTCACAAGTGGCCACACATGGTTCATAAAAACCAAGGAAGGCTGGTTCATCTGTGATGTGTGTTTTGTTTTAAATTCAGATTTATTTATTTTTAAGTTATTTTGCGTTATCTGATGGTGAGTTTGTGGACACATATGTTTGCATGGAATGATACTTAGCGCTGGTCAAACAAATAGATGGTCCTTTGCTGTTTTTAAAGTGGCCAAACAATGTTTAATGAATAATTAATTTTCCCTGATAAAGGTATCCAGTTAGCAGGCAGCATTCTGCCATCTCCCATGAAAAGGACACAGACAGGAAGCAGGAAGAAGGTTAAAATGCCCCCCCACTCAGTTTTTGAAGTGGACCACTTACACTCTCATCAATACTTAAATAGATGTGCATATATGTTACTTAAAGCCTTTCAGATGAGTGACTATATTCAGACTATCGCCATGCATGCATCACACCAGACATGTTCGAAACTCAGGACTGAAAGTGCGGAAGTCGTATGTCCGGAAGACTGGGCAGAAGCCTGAGGAAGCAATGTTTTACTACTGAGTTATGGTCTGCAGGAAACTTGTCCCTGTCAGAGAGGCTGTACATTCCAAGATCTCTCAGGAAGCTCAGTAGAGGTACACACAGTCAGGGAGCACCATGTTACATGTCCTCACACAGGCCACAGTCCCACACGGACCACAGCCCCACACGGGCCACAGCCCCACACGGACCACAGCCCCACGCTGACCACAGCCCCACGCTGACCACAGCCCCACACGGGCCACAGCCCCACGCGGGCCACAGCCCCACGCTGACCACAGCCCCAGATGGACCACAGCCCCACACGGACCACAGCCCCACGCTGACCACAGCCCCAGATGGACCACAGCCCCACACGGACCACAGCCCCACGCTGACCACAGCCCCAGATGAACCACAGCCCCACACGGACCACAGCCCCACGCTGACCACAGCCTCACACAGGCCATAGCCCCACGCGGGCCACAGCCCCAGATGAACCACAGCCCCACACGGACCACAGCCCCATGCGGGCTACAGCCCCACACGGACCACAGCCCCACACGGACCACAGCCCCACGCTGACCACAGCCCCAGATGAACCACAGCCCCACACGGACCACAGCCCCAAGCTGACCACAGCCTCACACAGGCCATAGCCCCACACGGGCCACAGCCCCACACGGACCATAGCCCCACGTGGACCACAGCCCCACGCTGACCACAGCCCCAGATGAACCACAGCCCCACACGGACCACAGCCCCACGCTGACCACAGCCCCAGATGAACCACAGCCCCACGCTGACCACAGCCCCACGCTGACCACAGCCCTACGCTGACCACAGCCCTACACGGACCACAGCCCTACACGGACCACAGCCCCACACGGACCACAGTCCCACGTGGACCACAGCCCCACACGGACCACAGCCCCACGCTGACCACAGCCCCAGA
Organism: Brienomyrus brachyistius; assembly: GCF_023856365.1. Lineage (NCBI taxonomy): Eukaryota > Metazoa > Chordata > Actinopteri > Osteoglossiformes > Mormyridae > Brienomyrus > Brienomyrus brachyistius. The sequence goes on along the minus strand of NW_026042328.1, from coordinate 504,332 downwards.
TGAACCACAGCCCCATACGGACCACAGCCCCACGCTGACCACAGCCCCACACGGACCACAGCCCCACGCTGACCACAGCCCCAGATGGACCACAGCCCCACACGGACCACAGCCCCACGCTGACCACAGCCCCAGATGGACCACAGCCCCACACGGACCACAGCCCCACACGGACCACAGCCCCACGCTGACCACAGCCCCAGATGAACCACAGCCCCACACGGACCACAGCCCCACACGGACCACAGCCCCACACGGACCACAGCCCCACACGGACCACAGCCCCAGATGGACCACAGCCCCACGCTGACCACAGCCCCAGATGGACCACAGCCCCACACGGACCACAGCCCCACGCTGACCACAGCCCCACATGGACCACAGCCCCACGCTGACCACAGCCCCACGCTGACCACAGCTCCATCCTATTATACTAGGGGGTGGTAAGTGGCTGAGTGGGTCTCTGTGTCTGTGATTCTAAGGTTGCTGGTTCAAACCCTGCCCTCACCAAAACAGTCACATGTCCTTGGGCTCTTGAGGAAGGCCTTTAACACCTCCCCTCCCTAAGGGGTAGCACATGTTGCCTGACCCTGTTCTGTGACCCCCAAGCTATGGAGAGCAGGATTGGGTCAGTGAAGAAAAACATTCCAGTACCTATACTGTCTTTTAGTCACACAGGTCACACTAGTCATAATTTTATACAAATATATGTGTACAAATCGTGTTTCTTCAACATCAGTGCAGCCAGTGCAGAAAGGGCCCCCTGGACTGGCCCTCCACATTACAGGGGAGCAGACAAAGGTGTCACGCTCTGTCCGCTGTCGCAGCATCTCAGCCTTTTACAGCATCAACATAAACCAAGCTTACTGAGGCAGTCATCAAATAGCACTCATGAATTGGTAATGGATTCCAAGCAGCTCGTCACTGATAAGGCTGCGTGGAAGACTGTACCACTAAGGTGCCACATTGTGAGATCAGGAGGGGGAAATGACCTTCCTTGTGCTTTCCCTGCAGCTTCCATTCAAACGCTCAGGCCATAACACCAGATAACATATACAGAGCGTAAGTCATTGATGGCTCATAAAACAGTGAAGTGCATTCGTAATACATCCTGCATACATAATACATTATAACACATGGCATAAGTGGTAATACCTGCCCATAAACACCTGTTGCAAAATGCATAAGGTTATTATACTAATGATATAGTATCATTAGTGCTCTGAGGGCTTTAAGTGTTACAAAAATGCTAGTTAAAAAAGAACATACAGATTGGAGACAGTATTACAGCAGATGGATGTGACACTTTGGTTAAAAGTCTTTCATGGAACTATGGTCTTGTGAATGGAAATCAGAAACCTGCTTAAAACAGAACTCCTCTATTGGACGAAACCCAAAGAGACCACTAGAGGCAGCATTGCTTCCTCAAGAAGTAGGGCCAGGTTTCATAAAAGTGAATGCCTCTTTGCTCTTCTGGTCCTTGGCTGGCCTGCTTGGTCCATTTCCTTTCAGAGCTCATTAGAAGGGCCTGAAGGTGTGAACAGGTCCTGGAAGGCATAGTGGCAGTGGGAAACAGAAGCCTGATTTTAAATGAGCTCTGCGTCAATATGTATCTGCCAGGACCAGGTGCTTGGTCCTGTAGATTCAACTGGAGGAATGACGAAGGGCAGCACAGTGGGCTACACTCTGCTAGGAAGATGGCTGCTCCCTACAGGCCCAGTGTCGTGGGTCTGACCGTGACCTGTGTGGCCAATTTTTATATGCAATGAGCTCCAATAGGCAGCCCTGACTGAGCATAAGAAGGACCTCCTGTCCCTGCATCCCTGGCTGATGAGGAGCGCAGGATGGACCTCTTGGCCCTGCAGCCCTGACTGGTGAGGAGCACCCAATGGACCTCCTGTCCCTGCATCCCTGGCTGATGAGGAGCACAGGATGGACCTCCTGGCCCTGCAGCCCTGACTGGTGAGGAGCGCCCAATGGACCTCCTGTCCCTGCATCCCTGACTGGTAAGGAGCACAGGATGGACCTCCTGGCTCTGTAGCCCTGACTAATGAGGAGCACAGGATGGACTCCTGTCCCTGCATCCCTGGCTGATGAGGAGCGCAGGATGGGTCTCCTGGCTCTGTAGCCCTGACTGGTGAGGAGCGCCCAATGGACCTCCTGTCCCTGCATCCCTGACAGGTAAGGAGCACAGGATGGACCTCCTGGCTCTGTAGCCCTGACTGATGAGGAGTACAGGATGGACCTCCTGGCTCTGTAGCCCTGACTGATGAGGAGCGCAGGATGGACCTCCTGGCTCTGTAGCCCTGACTGGTAAGGAGCACAGGATGGACCTCCTGACTCTGTAGCCCTGACTGATGAGGAGCACAGGATGGACCTCCTGGCCCTGCAGCCCTGACTGATGAGGAGCACAGGATGGTCCTCCTAGCCCTGCAGCCCTGACTGATGAGGAGCACAGGATGGACCTCCTGTCCCTGCATCCCTGGCTGATGAGGAGCGCAGGATGGATCTCCTGGCTCTGTAGCCCTGACTGGTAAGGAGCACAGGATGGACCTCCTGACTCTGTAGCCCTGACTGATGAGGAGCACAGGATGGACCTCCTGGCCCTGCAGCCCTGACTGATGAGGAGCACAGGATGGTCCTCCTAGCCCTGCAGCCCTGACTGATGAGGAGCACAGGATGGACCTCCTGTCCCTGCATCCCTGGCTGATGAGGAGCGCAGGATGGATCTCCTGGCTCTGTAGCCCTGACTGGTAAGGAACACAGGATGGACCTCCTGGCTCTGTAGCCCTGACTGATGAGGGGTGCAGGATGGACCTCCTGGCTTTGTAGCCCTGACTGATGAGGAGTGCAGGATGGACCTCCTGGCCCTGCAGCCCTGACTGATGAGTGGTGCAGGATGGACCTCCTGGCCCTGCAGCCCTGACTGATGAGGGGCACAGGATGGTCCTCCTAGCCCTGCAGCCCTGACTGATGAGGGGCACAGGATGGTCCTCCTAGCCCTGCAGCCCTGACTGATGAGGAGCGCAGAATGGACCTCCTGGCCCTGCAGCCCTGACTGATGAGGAGCACAGGATGGTCCTCCTAGCCCTGCAGCCCTGACTGGTGAGGAGCGCCCAATGGACCTCCTGGCACTGTAGCTCTGACTGATGAGGAGCGCAGGATGGACCTCCTGGCCCTCCATCCCTCACTGATCATGAGTGCAGGATGGACCTCCTCGCCCGGAACGTAGGGTCAGCCAGTCCCTGGAGCAGTTGGAGTTAAGGGTCAAACCTGCTGAGTGCCACAGCAGCCAATGTGCATGAATATGCCCTTGTGAGGTGCTGCAATGAATGAGAGGAAGGTGAAGGGGGTACATACTTAGGCTGCAGTGCAAAAGGTGAAGTGGCACGTTTCCGGCTGAATGGATCCTCACAACGGAGGCACTCCGCTCACGACGTGACCGCAGCCAGAGGCTTGATTCCCCCACTCAGAACTATGCTGTGAAAAAGCAGAAGCTGTTTACCCCAGAATGAAGACTTTGATTAAAAGCGAATGGTGACGTTACATGCTAATACAACAAGAGGAAGCAGTGAACTCATCTGGGTTGGATTCAGCTGAGAAACAGTTACTCCTTCTTCATGGCAAAGGATTTGGGAGGGTTCGAGCCGGTGGAGGTTTAAGACGAGGCTGTGTTACAGTCACGGCCGAATCCAGATGAATGGACCTGTTGTTCATATTTTATATAGTTCACTTGAATATACTCTTCAGAATATGAAGTAATGTGTAAATAAACATAAAATATAGCTGTACAGATATTTTATAGGGTCTGCACTTGGGGGCTGTGACCACCCCAGGATCCAGTGGGTGTGGGTGATTGACCCTTGAATATAGCTGTTCTCATATTTTATAGGGTCTGCACTTGGGGGCTGTGACCACCCCAGGATCCAGTGGGGTGTAGGGGATTGACCCTTGAATATAGCTGTTCTCATATTTTATAGGGTCTGCATTTGAGGGCTGTGACCACCCCAGGATCCAGTGGGGTGTGGGTGATTGACCCATGAATATAGCTGTTCTCATATTTTATAGGGTCTGCACTTGGGGGCTGTGACCACCCCAGGATCCAGTGGGGTGTAGGGGATTGACCCTTGAATATAGCTGTTCTCATATTTTATAGGGTCTGCATTTGAGGGCTGTGACCACCCCAGGATCCAGTGGGGTGTGGGTGATTGACCCATGAATATAGCTGTTCTCATATTTTATAGGGTCTGCATTTGAGGGCTGTGACCACCCCAGGATCCAGTGGGGTGTAGGGGATTGACCCATGAATATAGCTGTTCTCATATTTTATAGGGTCTGCATTTGAGGGCTGTGACCACCCCAGGATCCAGTGGGGTGTGGATGATTGACCCATGAATATAGCTGTTCTCATATTTTATAGGGTCTGCATTTGAGGGCTGTGACCACCCCAGGATCCAGTGGGGTGTGGGTGATTGACCCATGAATATAGCTGTTCTCATATTTTATAGGGTCTGTACTTCGGGGTGTTACTGCCCCAGGAGCTATGCTGAAAGTATGGAAGCTCATCTGCATTATTGTGCGTTTTTAATTCCCCCAGCAGCACAGGATATTTGCCTCATTGGTACGCTAATGAAGGCAGGAACAAACCTGCTAGTGGAAGGCTTGGTGCCGTAGCCTGAGGCCAGTGGTCCTAGACCTGCTGTCTGCAACAAGCATGCTGTCTCTGTGTGGCTGTATTAAATTATACCCGCTCTACAGTAAACGCCACACCAGTAACAGTACAGCTCTCAATTACGCTGCAGTGGAGTATTAGCACGACGGCCAAGCTGTGCCCAGGGCACCCCACCTCCTGGTAGACACCAAGCATTGCAGTTTGAACATATTTCTGGACAGACGAGCCATGGATGCAGCCTGTTTTCATGACAACAAACCGATTAGTCAAAATACCTGTGGGTGCCCAATAAAAAACAAATCTCTACCAGCCGATTCTGTTAAAAGCAGAGATGGCCAGTATTTCAATTAAAGATATTTAAAATACGTAATTACTTACTTTTGAGTATATTATAAATTGTATTTTGTTGGACGGAATAAAATCAGATGTAATCTATAAAAATACTTTGGGAGACTGTATTTTATGTATAAGAGATGCTTAAAATCATAAAAAGTTTGTTTATTTTCTGTTATTTTCAGTACCTTCATCACCAGGCTTACGGGCTTTTAAATGCAGCCTATCGCCGTCTCAGACTCAACTATATCACGTGACCCACGCTGCAGGGTCCAGCTTTGTTCGTCGTGAATCTTCGTTTCCTCGTAACCGAAAATGTTAGGAAATAAGCTGCTTTGCTGCTCAGTTCATATTGCCTTAAGGTAAAGTGTGTAGTAAGAAGATAAACTGTCACATACTGCTCACTGAATGTCATTATAGGACAGTGAAATAGAGCAGTTAGCAAACGGCAGTGTCTTGCTCGCGAACTTGTGAATTACTTGCTGGCGTGCTAGTGGCATTCTGGTTCATTTCTACAGGCATGCTTAGGCAGTGGCATCTTGTAGTTTGCTATATATAGACAACTTTAATAGCGATAAATCTTTTCTTCCTATGGACAAAATTAATTTGTATCAGCTAGACGTAGGAGTTTTTATAGCCACTAAGCCTGAATCAAAGGGAGAAGCGACTGGTGAACTTGACGTGGAATATATCCATAACAGCCGCCGGTTATGTTTTTTTTTTTTTTTGAGCATTTATCTAAAAAGAAAAAAACCAGCTTCTTCGAGTTTGCTCATGTTCGGCACAGCCTTGCTTCCCAAGTCAACCGTCGACACTGATTACGTGGGAAACACTGGCTATAAATTAAGGGCGTAACGGGTCTGAAACGTAGAGCAAAATCGCCTTAGGAGATCATGGACGTTTGTATCGCGGTTCGGTATTCCGGAGCGGCGGTATCCCCCCAGCCCCAGCCCGTGGACTTCTCATTACGTTACTAATGCTAAAAAAAGCAAAATTTTATTTCACAGTTAACAATATAACACGTTACAAAAATATTATTCTATTTAACGTTGTAAAGTTGGGCAAGCTGTATATTTTGTAAATATTACATATTACTAGGACTGTAACTTCACGTATTCGTCGTGCACTGTTACTATTTTGCACAGGATACGTATTTTTACGTATTTTTGTATTTTCAAATTGCAGATTGTTTGTATTTCAAATACATTTTCTCACAGCAATATTTTGTATTGTATCTTGTGACATTTGTGATAAGCAAGTATTTGTAATTTGCAGCAAGATATTTTTTGATGTATTTGTGCCCATCAGTTAAAAGTAGGAAGATTATATAACATCCTGCTTTTTGCTTTGGGTGGAGGATTCTGGGTAATAATTAACACATACTGGTTGCCTGACAGATGCTCTTATAATTAATAGGCAGCTTAAATCAAGCCCTTGCTGTGCTGCGCCCAGTAGCGGCTGAGGTCTTTCAGTATCACACCGCTTTGGGTCTGTATGGGTTTCCAACACATAAACGCACACTAAGGGGGTGCCTGTTATATTCTCTTGCCAGACGACAGGCTGTGCAATGGCTCATGGCCTTTTAAAAGCCTGGATGTTTTTTCTCAGTCCTGATAGATGAAAGTTCTAATGTACAGGAGTAATCAAATGGTAAATGGACTGCATTTATATAGCGCTTTTCTACTCCTACGAGTACTCAAAGCGCTTTACATTTTATGCCTCACATTCACCCATTCACACATCACATTCATACACCAGTGGCGGAGGCTGCCATGCAAGGCGCCAACCTGCTCACCGGGAGCAATTTGGGGTTCAGTGCCTTGCTCAAGGACACTTTGATGGGGTCAGGAGGAACCAGGGCTCGAACCTGCAACCCTCCAGTTGCCGAACGAAAGCACTACCTCCTGTGCCACCATCTTCTGCATCATTTGATTACATCAGTATGTAATCAAATGATGCAGGGAGAGGCAGTGGACTTCTCAGCAATGGCAGGACTGAAGGATGGCTTTCCTTTGATGGACATGCCAGTAAGGAACATGGCGAGAGATCAGAGAGGTTCTAATGAGGAATGTTTGTATCCTGCAGCAGTCGGGTTATGAAAGGACTCACCCGCAGTCCAATGTCTGTCCTCCTTGGTAAAAGGAAAAGCAAGCAGTGGGCTTGGAAGCAGACCCGTGCAGCAGTAGCCAGTTATAACTGAGGAGAGGCTCACTGCCACGGTACAATGGGCTGTAATATTTGTCCCTGAGGTGGTTCGTGTGATAGAGAACGGGCCCCAGATTGAGGGAGAAGTCATCAATAGTATCAAAAGCCTGTTTTATTAGCCATTTAATTCTAAGCATTTTTAGGAACTCTGCGTATTACTGCACATATTTAACTTCATCCAAACTCACAGAACAAGAAACATTTCACTCCTGGATAAAAAGAATGTGGTTTATTTCTACATTAAAATAACTGACGTAATACTAGCTGTGAATGAAGGGATTTGACACTTTGCAATCGATCCCTCCAATAAAACACTGCAGAGCTATAAAATCGCAATTATAGCAGTTTTCTGGAAGGATGAGTAGTTTCTTTAAAAGCACTATAAAAATATTAATCAAAAGGACACAATTCAATAAGGACAGGATACTCATTGCTTTGCAAATATTTAACCTAACACAGAATAGGAATATTAATAAGCAGGATAATAGTGGATATTGTCTTACTGCGTTTAAACCCCGCTATACTGAAACGGAGATTGTATTTGGGAAGAAATGTGCTTTAGTGTTAGAACATAACTTGCCACTATTCATTTTCTAATTATTTTAGCTGCCTGTATCAACCTTCTTCTGAATCAGCTGAACTTGTAGCTACATTTTGGTATAGTTTAAATGACACTTCCCACATAAACCTTCATCCCTAATTCTCTCCTGTCCCTTCACCTCCTTAGCGACTGTGCGGTGAATGTACTGGTGCAGAATGACTACTGTCCTGCCCTGAGAGTGTCCATCACTGTTCTCCGTTCTGTTTACAGTCCTGCCCTGAGAGTGTCCATCACTGTTCTCCGTTCTGTTTACAGTCCTGCCCTGAGAGTGTCCATCACTGTTCTCCGTTCTGTTTACTGTCCTGCCCTGAGAGTGTCTATCACTGTTATCTGTTCTGTTTACAGTCCTGCCCTGAGAGTGTCCATCACTGTTCTCCGTTCTGTTTACTGTCCTGCCCTGAGAGTGTCTATCACTGTTATCTGTTCTGTTTACAGTCCTGCCCTGAGAGTGTCCATCACTGTTATCTGTTCTGTTTACAGTCCTGCCCTGAGAGTGTCTATCACTGTTCTCTGTTCTGTTTACAGTCCTGCCCTGAGAGTGTCTATCACTGTTCTCTGTTCTGTTTACAGTCCTGCCCTGAGAGTGTCTATCACTGTTCTCTGTTCTGTTTACAGTCCTGCCCTGAGAGTGTCCATCACTGTTCTCCGTTCTGTTTACTGTCCTGCCCTGAGAGTGTCTATCACTGTTCTCTGTTCTGTTTACAGTCCTGCCCTGAGAGTGTCTATCACTGTTCTCCGTTCTGTTTACACAAGCCAGCCCTGCCTATCCTCAAATTCCTTGCTATCTCCCCTAATTCACCCATAGACCCACCAGTGCTCTTAAGTGTTCTTTGACGTGAATAGCTGTAATATTTTCTTTTTCAGATGTTAATGATTTCACTTCCCAGGGTCAAAGTGTTTCAGTAATAATAACAAAAAATACATAAAAGGATAGTAATGGCTCCGATCTGCTGAGTGGCAGACCTCTCCCTAGACATAGATCTGCAGCGAGATTCATGTTGTAGGCTCTATAGTCGCTGTGGCTGAGCTCCTCACCCTTGAACCTCTGAAAAAGATTGGTGGAGACTTCAGATGGTTCTCAGCTTTTATTCATTTGGGTTTGGCTTCCCCGGGTTCCGTGATAAACTGCAGACGACAGGAGGAGCAGAGCTGAGTGCTGCTGTTTACACCTTCACTGCTCATGTAGCTCACGGTGATGCCAACTACAGGACCTGGGTCTCAGAGCCTAACGTGAGACCAGCTCATGGTGATGCCAACTACAGGACCTGGGTCTCAGAGCCTAACGCGAGACCAGGTCATAGTGATGCCAACTACGGGACCTGGGTCTCAGAGCCTAACGCGAGACCAGGTCATAGTGATGCCAACTACGGGACCTGGGTCTCAGAGCCTAACGCGAGACCAGGTCATAGTGATGCCAACTACAGGACCTGGGTTTCAGAGCCTAACGTGAGACTAGGTCATAGTGATGCCAACTACGGGACCTGGGTCTCAGAGCCTAACGTGAGACCAGGTCATAGTGATGCCAACTACAGGACCTGGGTCTCAGAGCCTAACGCGAGACCAGGTCATAGTGATGCCAACTACGGGACCTGGGTCTCAGAGCCTAACGCGAGACCAGGTCATAGTGATGCCAACTAGAGGACTTGGGTCATGACACAAAGAAACAAATGTTCTGAGATAAACCAGTTTGTTTGGTGAAAATGCAGAAGATCATGACAATAAGACTGGATAGTGGTGTGTGGAGTGATTCGTTTCAGAAAGCAGACTTTCAAGCTGCCTGCAGACCATGCAGTTTCCACAGACCTTTTCCATCTGTCTGGTGGCACCACTCATTTCTGTGGTAATGAGAACAATAAAGCTGCAGGCTGGTTTTATGGGGAAACAGTTGACACGGCACACATCTGAAAGTAAACGCCTTAAATATTTTATACAGTCTGACCAACAAAGAAATAAAAAGCTATACAAATGTCACGTTGCAGGTTACTGGAAAGTGATTAATAATTAAAAAAAACAACAGGCTCTGTCATGTACCAGTGGAGCTGACATTTAAGATGACATTTCCCCTCATTTGTGTCCCGCTTATATGCAATGATAATGACAAAGTATGTGTATTTTCAAGTGGCCTAGCTGAGAATGTTGGTCACCCGCAAGCTTCTTGACCATTGGCCATGAAGCTTTTTGTTTATTTGAAGAATCTGAGCCAGTCTGCTCTCTTGATGGTTTTTCCAGTTGATGCAGTGGGTGGCAGTTACTGCTCCCAAGTTACATCCATTGAATTTGGTGGCCTTTTGACCACAGTCTAAGAAGAGAAGCCAGCCATCTGTGGGATTCTGACCTGCTGACTTTCCCACCCATTGGTAATGCCTTGTACCCTGTACCCTGCCCATGGAATCTCCCCAAATGCATCTGTGGACATGGGGATGCAGAAGGTCTCATGGGCCACAGAAGACGAGGCAGGGGAAATCTCGTCCTCCATGATGCTGGCCATGTGGACCTGGGCCCTGCTTTAGTGGCAGTGCAGCCCACTGTCTCTTCCAGTGCCTAGAGAACTGAAGAACGAGACTGCAGCCCAAGCTCCTCGCAGGGCACCCCTGCCAGCTATCTCAATAGTCATGTGACTTGGGCTAAGCCAATGAATCTTAAATAGCAAAAACGTAAGCTATAAGGCCCGAATGCGAATTTAAGCACACTGTAAATTTGCAGTTATAGGACAGCTTCAGCGTGGGTGAGCGAGGTAAAAATGATGTGTAAGATGCAGGGATGCTTCTGACCTCACTGGGGTGTTTTTGATTGGCTGCTATCGTAAGCTTTGACTCTTTTGTTGTGTTTTGTTTTTTGTGCTCCAGGCCACACTGGGCGCTTGCTGAAGTCCCTGTGCTTCATGAGCATGACCTTCCTGCTGCTGCACATCATCTATCAAATCACCATCAACAGCCTCTTGACTAAAGGAAGCATTGATTCCAACTTCAGCTGTGAGTAAAGATGCCTGTTACTCTGTGCACTTGTACCTTCATGATGCAGGACTTTCAGGATTTCTGCCCTTTGATGTAACAGCATATTTCTTTATAAATATTTAAATATTAATATATGATCATATTCTGAGTTGCGATCCAGGAACAGAAGAAGCGATGCACAGAGGCAGAGTGTGTTGAGGCAATAAGTGAAGACCACTGAACTCGTATCGATCTCATATTTCTGAATATAAACTTGGTTCGATTACCATGCTGCCAAGGATGTGAAATGGTAATTTCCTTCACATCATCTGTGCTTAATTAATATTGCAGTGCAGCATTACGTAATAAGGATAAATTCAATTCTTAGAAGATCTACACTTAGTTGATTGAGGTATACTTAAAAAAAAATAATAATTCGGCTTGCAAGATGTCTGCCTTTATGTGAACATCAGGTCTTTGAATGCTGATGGGCAGCACACAGCATGCAGCTGCACGCTAATATCCTGTTCTAGGTCTGTTTTGCTTGTAGTAGCTGAACAAGCAGAGCATTGTGCTAACAATGCAAAGGTTGTGGGTTTGATTCCCAGAGAATGCACATGAATAAGATAAGATTTTAGCAACTCTGAGCTATTAGTTAAGTTGTCCCAAGACGAGCTTGATGGGCCGAATGGCCTCTTCTTATTTGTAAATTTCTTATGTTCTTAATATGTCCAGCTCTAAATGCATCACAGCAAAGTCACCACAGAATAAGACAGAGAGTCACTTTAGTTACATAGTGTGAATGTAAATATTCACTTCTCTACCTCAAACTGCATCTCTGTCAACCAGATTATCTGTAGCTGCGTCCCTCTTCCTGAGACCATGTATCCTTCAATCCCAATACAGTCCTTAGTCCCTGTAGTCCGATTCTCTGAAGGTGGTTAATGTCTCAACCCAGTCAGATATGCCGTTGCCTAAATGGGCGGAACTATAGAAAAGTTCTCCGGATAAGTTTTAAGCTGAGTAATGAAGTGTTAGTGAATGCGGAGGGAGGGGCTTGGTGCTCCCTGCCGTGGCCCCGTTAAGGAGATACTTAATGATTATCTGCTGCATTTAGCACTTCATGACCTGCCCCTAAACTGCTCATTGCCTCTCCTTAGATTACGGTCTTACTTTTAGTAGAGAACTAATTTAGTGCAATCAGTGTAAGCAATAAAAAAAAGTTTTGGGGGGCAACTTTTGCCCCACTGCCTAAAAAATGGAGACATCCACAAGATGGGGGCACTTTCAGAACATAGTAATCGATGCATAAAATTTTTGTTTTTAATGTGAAATGCACCCATATGCATACAGTAATCACCGCCTTGTGCCAACATGAGTAAATATAAAGCATATCACTGTTGTTCCAAAGAGAACCATGTGTGTATAGAAATACCTTCTGTATCTGTACAAAATACCCTCTGTATGTGTGTCCAGGATACCCTCTGTATGTGTGTCTGAGATACCCTCTGTATGTGTGTATGGAAATACCTTCTGTATCTGTACAAAATACCCTCTGTATGTGTGTCCGGGATACCCTCTGTATGTGTGTATGGAAATACCTTCTGTATCTGTACAAAATACCCTCTGTATGTGTGTCCGGGATACCCTCTGTATGTGTGTATGGAAATACCTTCTGTATCTGTACAAAATACCCTCTGTATGTGTGTCCGGGATACCCTCTGTATGTGTGTATAGAAATACCTTCTGTATCTGTACAAAATACCCTCTGTATGTGTGTCTGGGATACCCTCTGTATGTGTGTATAGAAATACCTTCTGTATCTGTACAAAATACCCTCTGTATGTGTGTCCGGGATACCCTCTGTATGTGTGTATAGAAATACCTTCTGTATCTGTACAAAATACCCTCTGTATGTGTGTCCGGGATACCCTCTGTGTGTGTGTATGGAAATACCTTCTGTATCTGTACAAAATACCCTCTGTATGTGTGTCCAGGATACCCTCTGTATGTGTGTCTGAGATACCCTCTGTATGTGTATAGAATGCCGTCTATGTGAGAGAAAGCAGGAGACATTTCTGACTACTTAGGCTTTTATTTAGCTCTCAGTAGCCTTTTCTTATAGATTTATAGAGTTTATAGGTAAAGTGAAAACTTCATAGTCATTCAAATGAAGTAGTTCACAGTGTTTTATATAAAAAATCCTCTTTAAAATTTTGAAGATCCATTAAAAGTATTTTGGAAAATAAAAGCCCATTTTTTACAACCGTAAATGCAAACCGACCCCTTTAACAAAATAAATTAAGTATTGCCAATTACGATATTTTAAACCTGTGAGCAATGTTTTAAAATGAAATAATTCTTCACATCCATCAATTCCCCTGCAATTGGTTTGATTTCTGCTGTATATTCAAGGAATCTGTAACATTATGACTGAAACTCGTGTGTTCTTTCTCAACTAGGAAGGAATACTATTGGTTTTTACTAACAATATAAGGTGTATGAACATAAACGCTATTGTGCCATCCTATATCTTGGTTTGAAACATTACTGCTATACCGTGAAAATTCGACATACCACCCAGTCCTAGGCGACTGTGAAAGTTGTTGATGGGTGGTAAGCAGACGATCCGTAGCCACGGCCCCAGCAGTGATTGGCTTTATTAAACAATAAAATTGGCCTCCGACAGGTATTGTAAGAGCAGTGTACAGGATTTCATAATTGCAATTACATAAAGTTGTGTACATGTGTAGTGAGGAAAGCTGTGCTATTTTTATGTGTGTGTTAGACATGGAAATTAAGTATAATGAATAAAATGATGGTTATAGCTGTTTTTTTTCTCAAAATATTGATGGCAGTTTTTGCCCTGTGTTCACGTTACTTAAGGGAGGTTTCTTCTGGTGCTTCTGGTGTTGTGGTTTAAGTGTTGATCCAGTTAGCTGGTCCGCCAATGAAGAAAACTTGTCCCACACATTAGTAAAATATGACAAACATGCATGCAGTTGTAAAGTTGATGTAGCAGTGTATGAATTCCTTATGGAAAAAGATCTTAAAGTATGTATTTTAAGTAATCTGCTGCATGGATAATTATGAATATTTACAATTTGATTTCATTTGTCCAAAGTTGGTGAATCTGCCACCACCTCACAGGTGTATATAAATCCTGCAGCTAATATGATGGATGTGACCTGCACCATTGTTACAGCACCATGTGCAGTACATTTCCCCTGATGTCCTGCATTTTATTGTTGGTTATTTTAACACTGGTAGTATTAAGAAGCCCCTTGGTCATTTTTATCAGTAGGTAAGCTGTCCGATAAGATATGGTAAAGTGCTGGATCTATTCTACGGTACTATAAAGGTGGCCCTTAAACCTCATGCAATGGTGCTGCTGGGATCTTCTGGCTATAACTGTGTTTTACTAGCATCTATTTATTAATTGGGCCTAAGAGAGGGAAAGTTTGGTGCAAGGTGATTTGCTGTATAGATGGAAGGTCAGGTCAAATTGGGGAGTATACACTGATGCTGCGTGTTGCCGAACCCACCACATGGCGAAACTCCTCTGGAACCCGGCCTGCAACTCCCCAGGCAGACACACGATCCAGTCCCACCCTCTGGAAATGGCCATCCATCTGCCACAGCCAGGTGTTATGTGGGTATCCCCTCTGCCTGGTCCAGCCGCTTGGGTCCTCAGCAATGAGGATCCTGTGAGCCGGATCACCCTCAGGGAAACGTACCATATGGCCATAGTGCCATAATTGACGCTCCCTCACAATGCCGGTAATATGCCTCATTCGGGACTCCTCTAACAACCGCTCGTTCAACATAAAGTCAAAGTACCCAAGGACTTTCCGAAGAGACCTTGTATGGAAGGAGTCCAGTCTTCGTCTTGGCTCACTGGACCTTTATCATCTTGCAAAGACATCGTGAGTGCCACACACCCCTTTCCAGTGACCTCATGACCCCCCATGCTCTTCCAATCCGTTTGCTGACTTCACAAGAAGAGTCACCAGAGACATGAATGTCGCTGTTGAGGTAAGTAAATGTCTCGACAAAGTCGACATTCTCCCCGTAAACAGACTCACTACTGATGGCTGTGCCTAAGAAGTCATTAAAGGCCTGGATCTTGGTATTTGTCCAGGACACCCACGATCCCAGACACTCAGACTCCTCGCTCAGTCTCTCGAGAGCCCCTTGACTCCACTAAGATCACAGCATTGTCAGCAAAGTCAAGATCAGTAAATCTTTCTTCACCAATGGATACCCTATAGCTGCTGGACCCCACAACGCTGCCCAACACCTAGTCCATACAAGCATTGAACAGAGTAGAAGCAAGAACACACCCCAGGCATTGAAGTCACTCATGACCAGAGGAGTGTCACCTCGTGGGGACCCATCAACCACCGAGCGAAGTTGCAAGTAAAATATCTCTCTCAACGAGACATCATGCACCGCGGTCGGAGCATACAGTGAGACAACAGACAAGACTTGCAAAGAGTGCCGAAGCCTGAGTCTCATGATGCACCTGTTGAAAGGAGTGACATCAGACACCATCGGAAGGAGCCGATCTGATACAGCAACAGCTACTCCCTGAGTATGGCAGCCATCAGACCGACCAGACCAACAGTAGGTACACCCACCTACAGAGATCTCACCACTCCCTGGTCTGCATACCTCAGAGTGCCGCCACCGAAATGCAAAGTTTACAAAGCTCCCTCAACAGCAGAGAAAAATGGTCAACTTGCCAGAGAGACTAGACGTTCCACCCGCGTACCCAGATAGGCCACCTCAAACTGGGACCCAATGCTGCAGGCAATTCCTCAGCACCACACCAGCCCCGATCCCCAACAGACCTGACCCTATTAGCTCTCTGATGGTTTTGACTCTTCCGGGGATGAGGCTCCCGATGGCTTTCCCCCATCCCCTTCGTGGTGCGTGCAGCCTTCCTGTGGGTGGCTGCAGCAGAGTTACTTCTCCGGAGAGCAGAACGGTGTCGTGCCTGTTTAGATCGAGCTGCTATTAGTTGTTTTATGGTGGCTGGAGTGCCAATCCCGCCACCAGCCCCCAAAATGTTTCCCTGTAAGTTGGAGGACCGCTTTCAGGGCCAGATGCAGTTTAACACACAGGAGAGTGCCATTCATGAATTGATTGGTTATGTTTAAAGTGCCAATTGGGATGTTTTTTAAAGATTCTTGCCCTGAGTTAGACGAACTGACTTTCACTTTTTTTTCTTACAATGTGGTCACAGAGAACTCATGTTAATGGCACTTTGTCCAAGGCTCTAATTTTAAGGGGGGGGGTGTTATGCTGTTTCTGGGAGGGCTCAATCAATCAGGTACCTGAGATGATTTGTTCCGTCAGCTTTTGGGATTTTAAACAAGCTGTAGGTTTTGGGTTTTGGCTACATACAATTTGACAGGACTAATCCTTATTTTAGTGTTTCATACTTAGTTGTATTTCAGTATGATGTCACATATGTTGTTGTGTTGACGGCTGCCTGCAAACCAAATTGGCTTTATTGGCTCAGAGGAGGCAATCTAATATATATTATAGACACACACACAGGTTTGTGATTATATCTTCGTGGGGACTCTCCATTCATTTCTATTGGGACAACTCTAATCCCAACATGACGACCTTAACCCCTACCAACCTTAACCTCGAGTAACCAAACGAAATACGAGACTTGGCATTTTTAATTTTTTGATTGAATTCGCAGATCTCTGTGGGGAGATGAAAAATGGTTCCCCCCAAAAGTCAAAATGACAGGTTATTGCTGCATTGTGGGGGACATTTGGTCCCCACAATGTAATATAGACCCAATCTACACATACCTCCACACACACACATACAGGTTCACAGTGGAAGCAGGATTCAAACCCCCAGCAGCTTTTCTGTCCTCTGATCTGTACACTGATTTTTAAACAGGCTTTAAAATGCACTCTTTCCACTGCATTCCTTCTATTCACTGCTCAGAATTTAATTTGTATCTTGAACACCTAAATGCAAGTTGTTGCATTTGGGATGAGCGAATGGGGCAGGACACCACAGACTTCAGGCTAAACATATTACCTGTGACCGGGGGCTTTTGGGAGGGGCGAGCGGCCTCTGAGCTCCGGCCATCGCCCTTAGTCTGTGTCCTTCTGCATGAGCCATAGCCGCTGCAGTGGCTGCATGAAAATTTCTCAGTCCTGACTCTGTGAGGCTGCTTCCCATTATAGGAGGATTGGGAAAACTCATTTACTGCACCCAGTGATCCAAGAGCTGAACTGCAGTGCTGCAGTGAGCTCACATCTCTTTGATCCATGGCTGATACCTTATCTCCAAATTGCCCCTAAGAAGCAGCCCATTAACAGAACCTGGATCATCAACTCATAATGACACACTGTCTGAGGTAGGCAGGATGCCTGACATCAGAGGCGAACACCAAAGTCTTGCTTCTGCATGTACAGTGTGCTGCATTATTCTTTGCATAACCGGAAAGCGTCCTTTTTTACCATAGTTTTTGTATATTTTGTTGCCATAGGCTTTCCAGGTCTGGTTTGTCTTATTCTGTTTTTGTTGGAATTAAAGTTATTGCTCAAGCTTTTACTTCATCTTTAGCAGTATTGGATGTGCTCAAACTGCAGCCAGATACACATTTGCTCTTGATAAATGTCCCTATTACTAAAAAGCCAATGAAAGAAACACTCTAGTTGTGCAGAATGCTGTGATGGATTGTTATTAAGTTTCTATTGCTTTTTGCCACTTCTAAGTAACACGGAGGGGCTTTTCATGGCCTTATCCAGTGGCTTGTCAGGCGTTTACAGCACGTCTCTTTTTGCAAGCGCTTTACTGCTGAGTTCACGTCTCCTTCCATTTTCCATCTGACATCCTGCCTTGGGAAGCCAAACATAGAGCAGCAACCTTCCGTCACTCGGAGAACTTTATCTGATGGCTCAACATTTAACACCATTTCCTCCGTTTCTATATTTGCCTGAGCCAAATGGACCATTAGGCTTCCCTGCACTCGTAAGAACGGTGAGAATGGACCCCCCCCCTCCCCTGCCCTGCCTGGATTCACAGTAAAGACCCCAAGCCCCACCAGCTTCCCGGGCGTGGCAGTCTGCAGTCTTCCTGTCCTGAATGATGTGCTTTGGTTCTGCCAGGTGGACAGGGCTGCGATTTTCACTGACGCATCCAAAGGGTGTCAAACCGTGTCAGAGACGGGGCAGAATTTAGAAAACCTGTAACCTGAGAACCAGCAGGACAGAAATATACACCTGCTGGCCAGCTCAGCTCACTGCAGGAGCAGAGGAGGCGACGGCTTACTGGGAGGGCTGCTGGGAGTGTAAATGGGAGTCACCAGACCTCCAGAAGGAGGGGTACATTTTCACAGTCAGGAAAGGTTTGCCATGCGCAGTGGCAGCAATGCTGTCATTTTACATCATACTTTTTCATTGTTTCATTTTTTAAAATATATTAATTTATTAATATACCTATGAAAAGGTCACATTCATCATCCTGAATTGTGTAAGTGATTGTGGAAAGTGTACGCCTGGTCGGATATAATGTTCACTTAACTTTGAATGTACCTTGAAAGCCGTATTGGCCAAAGAAAAAATAGGTGCATATTTTGCAGTGATGTTTGAGATGGCCACTGCCGCAGCAGAGTACAGGTACTGACAGTTTGCTGTGCTGTTTGAGATGGCCACTGCCGCAGCAGAGTACAGGTACTGACAGTTTGCTGTGCTGTTTGAGATGGCCACTGCCACAGCAGAGTACAGGTACTGACAGTTTGCAGTGCTGTTTGAGATGGCCACTGCCGCAGCAGAGTACAGGTACTGACAGTTTGCTGTGCTGTTTGAGATGGCCACTGCCACAGCAGAGTACAGGTACTGACAGTTTGCAGTGCTGTTTGAGATGGCCACTGCCGCAGCAGAGTACAGGTACTGACAGTTTATTCAGTCCCTGCCAGCATTACTGTATGAGCTGTGTGTTCTGTTTTTTGTAAATGGAAAAATTTGAAAACCTGTGGTCAGATTTATCAGATCCTTGGTCAGAAGGTCTGCCTGTATTTTAGCGCAGAGGCTCCAGCTTTCTGTGCTTGGCTCTTTGGCAGTTTAAATGTTTTTGTGTAACAGAATAGAGGTATTGTGTCCCAAAAACTGAATCCAAGACATTTTGTGGTTTCTGTTAGTTGTATTTATACACCTGCACAACTGCAGTTTGTTTATTGAGCCTGGGGTACTTTCTGTAAATGGATCCTGGTCAAATGCAGGAATTTCTGTCAAATGCCAAGTTATTCCCAATGGATCCAAGTAGTAAGAAGGGAGGAACCATGTTTTTTAAAAATAACATTACACCTTGGAACCTATTTGGGGTCTACAGTGTGCAATACAATAGGACAAAACAAGTGAGAGACCTTGATACCTGAATTCCATGTCACTGGTGAGGGGAACTTCTGCTGGTAGAATGTACCAGAATGACTGGGGTCCTGTTTGGCCTGTGGCCCTTTCCAGTTGGGACGTATGCACAGATAAACTGAGTACTGGGCATTTTTAGGCTGTCTCCCTCTAGTTTAATCTGCATAAAGCACATATCATATCTTTCTCTCTTGCTTGTCAAGTTCATCCGTCCTGGTTCTTTTGGAATCGGATGCCAGTGGTAGGTGGTAAAGTCATTCATTCCTTGTAGTGGTTGTGTAATATTGTGGCAGAAGCTTGACGATGAATGTCATGTAATGCAGTGACTGGAAGGGGGCGCAGTTGTCATTGTGTTTCGCTGATTATATATTATATTATGGTGAACCGTGCCAGCGATGGTGACGAAGTTGTTACACTGGCACCCATATTAATGTAGCTCATTTATCTGACCGTCGGTGTAAAATGTGAGAGGTGGTTGTGGAATGTTCAAGCCCAGCTACAGTGTAGCGCAGTGTCCATTGCTGCAGCCTGACGTTCCATTAATAATAAACAACTGAGCATAAAATCATTAGCAGATCCTCCCTTCGATCTCCCTTGATGGATGTTTTAAAGAGCGTTTCTGGTAACATGACTCGTAAGTAAGGAAACTCTTAACTGGCCATTACCAAATGATTTATGAGTATAAATATATATAGTCTTTTTTCTTATCTTTGTAACTTTAATTATTCCATTTTGAGAAATGCTCCAGATTGACAGCTTGCCGAAGTATCCCCCTCTAGGATGGATGATATGTATGTTTAAATGAAAGACCATTTATAGAAATCATCCCGTGATATCAAACCTACAATTAAATACAAAAATTGGATATAGGTCTATTTAATAATAAAATAAGCATAATGGCAGTGCCGGAAATTACAGGAAAGCTTTTATTGTTACACCTATATCCATGGCACCGCTTTCGAACCTTGGGGTGGCAGTGCCGCATGTCATGGCTGAGCTAATTAACTGCCGCATTGATCTGTGTGCTGGTTAAAGACGCCTTACACAGACATGGTATTCTGAATGCAGTGATCGGCACAGCTTAAAAGAATCTTTTTTTTTTTTTCTTTTCCCTCGGCATGGTCAAACCCTTCAGTTCAGTTGATATCTGAAAACTTGTGTTCCTAATGTACATGCATGATAAAATGATCTTTTTTATGAAATGTAGTTTAATGTGCAATATACATTAAAAACAATTAAAAGAAAACTTATCAAGTGCAGTAATCATTTAGATGTAGGTGTGACCTTGTTTGCATAAGATCTTTCATTTCGGTTACTGTCTTTCATTTGCACTGGTCTGGAGATGAACTGTTAATGTGTCTGCGTCTTCTCGCCTTGCCTGCAGGTACTGCGTGGGAGAAATCCTTACGGCAGCTGGGCTTTGAGAGGTAAGGGCACGATTATGCACACACATTCCCAGCATAACTGACTGTTTCGGATTGTGTAGCCCTTCAGTTCCATTTAGATAACATATTATGGGTATACCCAGCGAATCGAAGAATTCTGTTGTTCCTTCATGTTAATTTGGTTATTATTTCTGAAGTTCCCGGTATTTTGTCCGAGAATGCTACTTCACTTTCAATTTAGTTTCTATTCCCATAGCTAGTGGTGTAAGTGATTGCAGCCATGACACATACCGATCCCCCTCCCATAGAGTAAGTGCAAAGTTTAAAAATAATACTGTGAAATACAGTTTTATTACCCCTATTACTTTTTAATGTAATACAGGGATCCTGTGTAATACAGGGATCTGCGTCACTTCACCTTCACCAATCACCTTCATTAATTAGTCCCAGTGTTTGCTAACCGTAAGGAAGCTGATTTTCACCTGTACGAAACACACAACACATTAGTCACTGGCTTGTGGGGACGCTGGTGTAAGCTGATGTCATTGTCAAAGTAAGCATAAATGAAAACGAGGCAGCAGCCATTTTAATTCAATTCAGTTCATTTTTATATAGCGCCTTTCACAACAGAATCGTCCCAAGGCGCTTTACATAGATGTATTGTGATACATTAAACATCATTAGAGAGAGTAATACAGAACGGGGAAAAGGAGGGAAAGAAATTAAATAAAGAAAGTCAGATGACAACGGAGGGGGGGGACCAAAAAAAACCTCAGGGGGGTCCAAGGTCACCTGGCTGCCCACGCCCCCTTGGCATATTAACATTACTGAAAGAGTGGACTTGCTTGCTAAAAGCTGAGATTAAGGATCAAGACAACTTCCATTAATAAGTCTGTTCTCCACGCCGGCCTGTGTAGGGTGGCCAACGTCCACCAATAAGTCTGTTCTCCACGCCGGCCTGTGTAGGGTGGCCAACGTCCATCAATAAGTCTGTTCTCCACGCCGGCCTGTGTAGGGTGGCCGACATCCACCAATAAGTCTGTTCTCCACGCCGGCCTGTGTAGGGTGGCCGATGTCCACCAATAAGTCTGTTCTCCACGCCGGCCTGTGTAGGGTGGCCGACATCCACCAATAAGTCTGTTCTCCACGCCGGCCTGTGTAGGGTGGCCGATGTCCACCAATAAGTCTGTTCTCCACGCCGGCCTGTGTAGGGTGGCCAACGTCCATCAATAAGTCTGTTCTCCACGCCGGCCTGTGTAGGGTGGCCGATGTCCACCAATAAGTCTGTTCTCCACGCCGGCCTGTGTAGGGTGGCCGATGTCCATCAATAAGTCTGTTCTCCACGCCGGCCTGTGTAGGGTGGCCGACGTCCATCAGTAAGTCTGTTCTCCACGCCGGCCTGTGTAGGGTGGCCGACGTCCATCAGTAAGTCTGTTCTCCACGCTGGCCTGTGTAGGGTGGCCGACATCCACCAATAAGTCTGTTCTCCACGCCGACCTGTGTAGGGTGGCCGACATCCACCAATAAGTCTGTTCTTTGTCACAATCCAGGATATTGTGTCTCTTAAAGTATGAAATTGAGCAGCAACTATCTTCCCCAGAACTTTTGACACAAATGATCCATTAGAGATAGGTCTGTAATTGCTCAGCTCATGTGGATCCAAACTTGGCTTCTTTAGTAGTGGCCTGGTTACTGCTACTATAAGTTGGTCAGGGACATCGCCTGATAACAGGGACACATTCAGTATGACAGTTATAGGTCTTGCCAGAACTCCCAGTGATGCTTTGAGAAGCTTAGTGGGGATTTGGTGCAGTGGACAAGTGGTTGGTTTGATCTTAATTATAATAGTTCATTAATTAATTCAAAAACATTAAGGGTGTGTTCATGCTCCGTTTGCATTGAAGTTAATTGTGAGCCATTGGGACATGTTTGAAGACTAATGTTTGTAATTTTATCATTAAAGAAGTTCATAAAATGCTGCCTACTAAAATTACTCAGTAGCAGAGGTTCAATCTTATCTGTTAGATGAGCTATGGTTTTAAAAAGGTAGCGAGGGTTATTTCTATTGCAGTCAGTAAGGTTAGAGTAATAGGCTGAATGTGCCCGATGAAGGGCTAGTTTGTATTGTTGCAGGCTGTCAGACCAGCCAACCTGAACACTTCTAAGCCCGTGGATTTCCATTTGTGCTCCAGTCTGCAGCACTCCTGTTTGCAAGAGTGCGTGTGATCAAATTCGATTGAACTCAATTCAGTTTCAGTTTTCCTGGGGAACGATATAATATGCATGTGGCTTAATACAACCCATTGCCTAACAACACATCAGTCACTACATATCTCTGTCGTTAGGTGACACATGACTGTGTCAGTTTTGGTAAGTGAAATTACATTTATATAGGTTGTGTATTTATTATATCAGCATTGCCTTTACCGTATTTTACTGTTGTTTTAGGGTTTATGTGTTATTTGCTTTGATTTGGTAGGTAATTTTTTCTGTCTGGACATGCTCAAAAAATGTCCCATATAAATGAGTGGTAATTGCTAATTTGCTTTAAGCCGTTTTGGATTATAAGATAAGATAAGAAAAAAGAAAGATAAGATAAGATAAGAAAAAACTTTATTTATCCCGAGGGAAATTCTTTTGTCCTTTACATGCTCAGTGCAACAATAGGAATAAAGGTAAGGTAAAGAGTTTAAAGGGAACAGAAGTAATAGTCATAGAAATAATAGTGCAAATAACTATGAGTAATACTTTGTATTATAACTATATAAATACTCATAAATACTCATACTCTGTACAAAGAAAAAAAAACTATAAGCTATAACAAATATAATAAAATAACAGATTATTAGTGCACGTGGTAATGAAAAGTGTCTTAGTGTTGTGCCTTGAATAATTGAGATAGCAGCATGTGATGATGGGATAAAACAAACATTCAATACCAAACAGATGTGTAATATTGCACAATCCAAATAAGGATTAATGACAAATTCTGAAAAAGATCTACAAAATGAGGAAGAGTTATACAGTCTTATTGCCACAGGTAGAAAGGATTTCCTGTGGCGTTCGGTTCTGCATTTGGAGGCAGTTAGTCTTTTGCTGTGGGAGCTCTGATGACCCATCATGGCTGCGTGCATGGGGTGGGAGGGGTTGTCCATGATACTGAGAAGCTTTTTCAGCATTCTCCTCTCAGACACCTCCGCCAGGTTCTCCAGTCTGTCCCCCAGGACAGAACCAGCCTTTTTAATCAGCTTGTTCAGCCTGTTGGCATCAGCTGCCTTCACCCCATTGCCCCAGCACACAGCTGCAAAAAACACTGCGCTCTCCAACACAGAGTGATAGAACATAGTCAGCATTTTCCTACAAACATTGAAAGACCTGAGCCTCCTTAGTAGGTAAAGCCGGCTCTGCCCTTTCTTGAAAACAGTATCTGTGTTCTTGGACCAGTCCAGCTTACTGTCAATGTGTACCCCCAGGTATCTGTAATCCTCAACCACCTCAACATCTGTTCCTCTGATGGTGACAGGGATGGAAAGAGGAGCCTGCTTCCTAAAGTCCACAACCAGTTCCTTTGTCTTTGTGATGTTTAGCTGTAAATGGTTCAGCTCACACCACTCAACAAAGCTGTCCACCACACTCCTGTATTCATCCTCCTGTCCGTCCCTAACACAGGCCACAATGGCAGAGTCATCAGAGAATTTCTGCAGGTGACACAACTGAGACCTGTACCTGAAGTCGGACGTGTAGAGGGTAAAGAGGAAGGGAGATAGGACAGTCCCCTGTGGCGCCCCCGTGCTGCTCAGGATGCTATCAGAGCAGCAGCTCTTCAGCCGGACATGCTGTGGTCGATTTTGTTAGATAGTCCGTAATCCAGGCTACCAGTGGGGCCTCATTCCATTCCACACCTCCCTGGAGTTGTTTTCCTGGAGTTTGCTTTCCAGCTTCCTCCTGTAGCAGTCTTTCCCCTCAGTAATCTTAAATTTAAGTTCCCTCTGTACCAGTCTCAACTGTTCTTTGTCTCCGTTACTGAAAGCTCTCTTCTTCTTGTTGAGTGTGGCTTTGATGTCTTTAGTTACCCAGGGTTTATTGTTGGGGAAGCAACGAACAGTTTTTTTGGGAACAACAGTGTCCACACAGAAGTTAATGTATTCTGTGATGCAGTCTGTCAGATTATCTATATTGTCCCTATGGGAACTGCAAAGAACATCCCAGTCCGTTGCCTCAAAGCATCCCTGCAGAATCTCCTCTGTCTTATGTAAGGTTTCACGGGAAAGCCCAATGTTTGGGTAGCAGGAAAAACCCGTGATTCAGTTCTGTGGGGATCCATAGAAGACATGCATTCGGGACAGCATAATGGGGGAGAATTCCCTCTTATGCGTAGCACATGGGGGCAGTTATAGGTTTTGGATGGGAAGGCAATAGAAGGACTGCGGGGATTCAGTAGCATTACCCACGGCGTTTTAGGGGAGCCCCTCTTGATGAACAGTTTGACGGCGTTTGTGTCTCATCGCAAGGTTTGTTTTCCCCAGATAATTTTTTTAATTTTGTCATCTAAAGAAAACATCTTGTGATATCGAGAAAACAGCTTTGGCTATGTTGAGATCACAAGAAAAATATTTCAGGGGTGGTCTAACTGGCCAGATTCACAAAAGAAATAGTTTAATTGGTTTCTTTTCTCATGAGTCAGATCAGTATACAAAATATCCAGTCAGTTTTGTGTCAGTGTTTGTGAAATTGATGTAGACTTTTGTTTCGATGTGCCTCACTTTGGCGCACGCTCAGGATTTATTTATGGCTGAATAGTTTCTTTACAGTAAAGTTTAATATTTGAGCCACCAGATATACCCGTACTGTGAGCTGTAAATGTACTTTCTGGCTACTGTCGTCAAAAGCTTTTCAGCTTAAAGACATTCTGACATCTGCTTCTGATCACAGGTTTACCCCCCCCCCCAAAATACCAAGCTAAAAGCTGCCAAAATCATTCATGGCCTCAAATGTGTTACATTTCAGAAAGAGGAGCCAAGGTTTGATGGCTTTGACTTTAGCAGGTGTTTCTGTGGTGGCCTCAGCTTCTCATTTTGGAAATCCGTGCTATTTGATGAAGTATGTTAACTACCAAAAATAAATATTCCCCCGGATGTACAATGTCCATTTCACGTATTGAGGAAAGAAAGCGGCATAAACAGAATAGCCACTGAGTGCAGCTGTTTATAAGTGAACATTTAAATGATGTTTTAAAGTCTGTGGTATTTATTTTGCTATAAATGTTCCATCTGAACCTGACCAGCGTGGTATGGCATAGCGTAGCTTAGCATAGCTTAGCATAGCTTAGCATAACATAACATAGCATGGCATAGCATAGCATAGCTTAGCATATCTCTTGCAACACAGAACCTGCACAACATATTTCAAGAGTGAGATATGCTTTGCTTTTTTTCACCTGTTCAGGAATGTTCCTTTCGTGCACTGTCTCCATATGGTTGTGTATGAAAAGGGGTGTCTTTTACAGAAGAGTAACTTACCCCATGCCTGTCCGCTGTCTTCCTGCAGTCTGCCTGGTTCATGCTAACGCTGGCTGGCCCAATGCTGAGATCAGCACTTTGACTTGCTGACCTGTCCGCTGTCTTCTTGCAGTCTGTCTGGTTCATGCTAACGCTGACTGGCCCAATGATCAGCAGTCCTCGTGAGTCAGGGGTCTTGCTGAAATTGTTAGTGCACCGTATGTCAGGCTGTTCATCATTATAGTAGGATGTGTTACCACTAATGTGAGGTTTATGTATTTTTTCCTACTCAAATTTTAGATTACATTGAAGCCAGCAAAATTCTCTGGTCTTCTAAAAGACTTTTAATGAATCAATTATTTTTTATTATATTCCTTTTGTGAAATCAGTAAAAATGTAAAAAGTAAAAAGTTTCAAAATGTAAGCTGTACGTGGGTGTCCTGGAGACTGAAATCCCAACGTTTTATAGAGTGCCCCCCTTTTCACAGATTCTATGGATGGAATGTAGGTATGTCATACATGAGTGTGAGTCTTGGGGTGTGGGCATCTGCTCTTCAGGTGTCATATATGAGTGTGTGTCTTGGGGTGTGGTCGTCTGCTCAGTAGGTGTGTCATACATGAGTGTGAGTCTTGGGGTGTGGGCATCTGCTCTTCAGGTGTCATATATGAGTGTGTGTCTTGGGGTGTGGTCGTCTGCTCAGTAGGTGTGTCATACATGAGTGTGAGTCTTGGGGTGTGGGCATCTGCTCTTCAGGTGTCATATATGAGTGTGTGTCTTGGGGTGTGGGCATCTGCTCTGCAGGTGTCATACATGAGTGTGAGTCTTGGGGTGTGGTCGTCTGCTCAGTAGGTGTGTCACTCATGAGTGTGAGTCTTGGGGTGTGGTCGTCTGCTCTGTAGGTGTGTCACGCATGAGTGTGAGTCTTGGGGTGTGGTCGTCTGCTCTGTAGGTGTGTCACGCATGAGTGTGAGTCTTGGGGTGTGGTCGTCTGCTCTGTAGGTGTGTCACACATGAGTGTGTGTCTTGGGGTGTGGGCATCTGCTGTGCAGGTGTGTCACGCATGAGTGTGAGTCTTGGGGTGTGGTCATCTCCTCTGTAGGTGTGTCATACATGAGTGTGAGTCTTGGGGTGTGGTCGTCTGCTCTGTAGGTGTGCCATATATGAGTGTGAGTCTTGGGGTGTGGTCGTCTGCTCTGTAGGTGTGCCATATATGAGTGTGAGTCTTGGGGTGTGGGCATCTGCTCTGCAGGTGTCATATATGAGTGTGTGTCTTGGGGTGTGGTCGTCTGCTCTGTAGGTATGTCATACATGAGTGTGAGTCTTGGGGTGTGGTTGTCTGCTCTGTAGGTGTGTCACGCATGAGTGTGAGTCTTGGGGTGTGGTCGTCTGCTCTGTAGGTGTGTCACGTATGAGTGTGAGTCTTGGGGTGTGGTCGTCTGCTCTGTAGGTGTGTCACACATGAGTGTGAGTCTTGGGGTGTGGTCGTCTGCTCTGTAGGTGTGTCACGCATGAGTGTGAGTCTTGGGGTGTGGTCGTCTGCTCTGTAGGTGTGTCACACATGAGTGTGTGTCTTGGGGTGTGGGCATCTGCTGTGCAGGTGTGTCACGCATGAGTGTGAGTCTTGGGGTGTGGTCATCTGCTCTGTAGGTGTGTCATACATGAGTGTGAGTCTTGGGGTGTGGTCGTCTGCTCTGTAGGTGTGCCATATATGAGTGTGAGTCTTGGGGTGTGGGCATCTGCTCTGCAGGTGTCATATATGAGTGTGTGTCTTGGGGTGTGGTCGTCTGCTCTGTAGGTATGTCATACATGAGTGTGAGTCTTGGGGTGTGGTTGTCTGCTCTGTAGGTGTGTCACGCATGAGTGTGAGTCTTGGGGTGTGGTCGTCTGCTCTGTAGGTGTGTCACGTATGAGTGTGAGTCTTGGGGTGTGGTCGTCTGCTCTGTAGGTGTGTCACACATGAGTGTGAGTCTTGGGGTGTGGTCGTCTGCTCTGTAGGTGTGTCACGCATGAGTGTGAGTCTTGGGGTGTGGTCGTCTGCTCTGTAGCATGTCACGCATGAGTGTGAGTCTTGGGGTGTGGTCGTCTGCTCTGTAGGTGTGTCACACATGAGTGTGAGTCTTGGGGTGTGGTCGTCTGCTCAGTAGCGTGTCACGCATGAGTGTGAGTCTTGGGGTGTGGTTGTCTGCTCTAGGTGTGTCACGTATGAGTGTGAGTCTTGGGGTGTGGTCGTCTGCTCTATAGGTGTGTCACACATGAGTGTGAGTCTTGGGGTGTGGTCGTCTGCTCAGTAGGTGTGTCACGCATGAGTGTGAGTCTTGGGGTGTGGTCGTCTGCTCTGTAGCGTGTCACGCATGAGTGTGAGTCTTGGGGTGTGGTTGTCTGCTCTAGGTGTGTCACGTATGAGTGTGAGTCTTGGGGTGTGGTCGTCTGCTCTATAGGTGTGTCACACATGAGTGTGAGTCTTGGGGTGTGGTCGTCTGCTCTGTAGGTGTGTCACACATGAGTGTGAGTCTTGGGGTGTGGTCGTCTGCTCTGTAGGTGTGTCACACATGAGTGTGAGTCTTGGGGTGTGGTCGTCTGCTCTGTAGGTGTGTCACACATGAGTGTGAGTCTTGGGGTGTGGGGGTCTGCTCTGTAGGTGTGTCACACATGAGTGTGAGTCTTGGGGTGTGGTCGTCTGCGCTGTAATCTTGGATTTCCTGTTCACCCTCAGCACTGACATAAATGCTGGGAGCTTCTGGAGGTCCATGCAGAGAGGCTGTATAAGGAAACATGAGACAGTAGCTGGGAGGTCCCTGGCCACCACTCAGCATGCTAAAGCACAGTGTGATTGCTGCTTAACGCGAGGCTATACCGCATTAGCATCTCGTTACCCTCCGCATGTCGTCGATTAAATCCCATTCATTAGCCCTTAGAGGGATGCCTGAGTGGGGTCTCCTTCCCAGGATCTCTGCTTTATGTGTTGCTCTTGGCTCTAACGCCTTGAGTTAACAGCAGGCGTAAAGGCCAAGGGTGCGGTTTATGGCGTTTGTTTGCTGCCTCCTGGAGTGGCTGTGAATGCCCGTCTCTTACTGAAGTGAAGAGTTTGGGGAAGTGCTCAGCTTCCAGCTGCTGTTATCGTCAGTCCTCTAACAGACCTAAAATAATGCTTACAATAGCAGTCATTGGTATAACAACCATAATAGTACTAGTACTTGTTTAGCCTTTTTACAGAGGTGTTCAGCTTGTACCCACTTTTGGATTGGGATAGTTTTTCTTTAAGCTGAATCAGTGTGACTGATTTCTTAATAGTGGTAAAACCAAGAAGAGCCTGAGTGGATTTCATAGCAGGCAGACATACTCAGACCTGGCAGGAGTACCATAGAGCTTCTACTGTATGCCTGGGATTTCACTCCAGAAGGATTAGCTGGCCCTGGCTGGTGGCTTCCCTATGGAATCCTCTGCTTAATTACACCAGTCTTTATGTTGACGGCTGAATGATATATTGTAACAAATATACCTTCAAAGACATCTGAGAGATTTAGGAAATCATTATCAACTGTGGTTTCTTGTTCATGTCAAACTCCCAGTGGATAGAAGCTTTGCCTTTCGCAGAAGCTTAACTGTGATCCGCACACAGATCAGTACCAGTGTGCTGACTCTGCACTGAACTGCTACTTTAAAAAATAAGAATAAATGAAGGTCACTGATATTAAAGAACAGCTTTTTTATTTCTAAGCTAAATTTGAACTTCAAATTGGACAATAGGCCAATATTAACTTTAACACCTTACATATATAAGTATAAATATACAAAACTTTCCACAGCAACGCCCTGGTGTCGGAATTCTTTGGAATGAACCACAGGCACACTTTAGTCTGTTTAGGTTCCGGCATTTTAACGGTGTTTATGGTAGCTATTACCTAACAGTAGGCATCTGCTGACATCAGGGCAAGCATAACACTAACTAGTGCTAGCACACGAGGTTCACTTAGCACCAGAAAGCTGTTCAAATATGAAATACGGCATGTTGGACCTGGGTTTCGGTACCCGGTCCAAGCTGAGAGCGCAGCTGTTCCCCTTCTCCTTCTGGCAGCAGAGCACCAAAGACCTTTCTAAAGGCTGCTCCTCTCATCTTTTCTCCTGCTCATTTTGGGGGCCCCTGGGATTCACCCATTGGGCAGAGATGACACTCCTATGCTTTGCAGTAAGCCCCGCCCTTTTAAAGCACCTTCGGTATGACAGGTGAGATGCTTCTCTCTGTAGTGTGTCCCTCAGGACTGGGGCAGGGACCAATGGCAGGATTAGGACCGGTTCTCCTCCACTGGGCTGCATTCCTTCCAGCATGCTGATGATTGCGGTTCCTCATTAAGTTCTGTTCCCTTTTAGAGACGCACCGTTCCTTGGTTGTCCTTCCTTTGAAGGCTGCGATGTGTAGAAGTTTCTCCCAAGACCAGCCGAGCTCTAGCCTGGCTCCAGGCCACTTGCTGGCTTTGGACACTCCAGTGTGCGTAGAAAGCAGGACCTGATCCGGCTAATGCCGATTCTCTCTCCCTGCAGGCTAGAGCACACCTACTTCTGTAGACACTTTGCCCAGGTATTAATCTGTAGTCTTAACACTCAACAGCTGGAAACAGATCCCAGAGGTCAGAATACTGCTTTGCCAGTCCACTGGTTCCACTTTCTAAAGTATAATGGATTCTACAATATTTGTTTTGCTCTGTCCAGTTTTACATTCGATTTGCTCAAATAATGTACTGATGCTAATAAGGCTGACTTTGTGTGACCTGAATTTCTGCAGACCTCCTTGAGTTTCATGTTTTCACCACCAACACAGCTATGAGGGCTACTGTGAAAGGGTGATCTTATTAAGGCTAAAGTTTCACCAGATCAGGAGAGATGTGTGCGCTTATCCTTCTCTTAAACAGCAAACCCTCGTCTATACAGGATGCTGGCTGCTTACAGTCTTTGTTGTGGGAAGCAGACAGGCAGATCAAGGATTAAATGTTGAACTGAAAAGCACTTATAAAATTAAATGTCATCCTATCTGTTAATTATGCTCATTGGTGGTTTCAGTGGGTTTTAATGGCCTATTTAATGAGAATATTCATACATTTAATTTGGGACAGACCTGCCTTTATTAAATTGGGTGGGGAAGCACATAAAGCGTGTGCAGGGAAAACAGGGCGTGTGACCGCCGTGCTCCTCTAACACACCGCGAACGACTTATAATGGACAAACAAGCATCTAAACTGTCCTATAACTCTATGGGGAGGAGCGGGCGGATGGGCAGGGGCGTCACCAACATGGCAGTGAGGCTTACTGGGAGGCGGGGGCGTCACGGTGATGAGGGTTACTGGGAGGCGGGGGCGTCACGGCGATGAGGGTTACTGGGAGGCGGGGGCGTCACGGCGATGAGGGTTACTGGGAGGCGGGGGCGTCACGGCGATGAGGGTTACTGGGAGGCGGGGGCGTCACGGCGATGAGGGTTAATGGGAGGCGGGGGCGTCACGGCGATGAGGGTTACTGGGAGGCGGGGGCGTCACGGCGATGAGGGTTACTGGGAGGCGGGGGGCGTCACGGCGATGAGGGTTACTGTTTGCACTGTGCCTGATGACTCCTCCGATGACATTGACACTCTCTGGCTGTCCCTTTCTGCAGTGTACAAGGAGCTGACGCCGGCAATGGCATACGTGTGTTTATCCCCGACATCGGCATGTTCCTGGCAGGGCTGGCCTCCTGGCTGCTCTGCCGCAGCCTCGCCCAGAAAGCGCCCATGGAGGACATGGCCCAGGACAACGCTGACTTTGAGGCAGATGACCAGGTGAGCCAATCCTGTCTCTCATCACAGGTGCTTCACCCAGTCCAGGCTACAGTCATTGGATGTTAAAAAAGGAATTGAGGCCTGGCAGTGTGGCTGGCCGTGGGGGGCAGTATAGCAGACAATGCTGTTATTATGCTGTTTTGTTTCTTCATTATGGCACACAGTTTCTCAGCTTAACCATTCCTCAGATGTTGCCACATAGATATTTACCAGTAAAGGCTTTTAAAGTTTTGTGGCATCTAATTTCTTTTCAAGGATTTTTTTCAGTTTTATGGTTTGGACTGAACACCAGTCCAATGGAAATTCAATGGTTGCAATTAAAAATTTCCTTAAATTAAAATAGATTTTTTTAGTGCGCTAAATTCAGTGAAACACATTCATGCTTGATAAGTGGGTAATCAAAGACCCAAATCCTCATCAAAGCAATAATACCATTGTGTATTCTTCAGTGAAAGCAGTGCTAATGTTTAAATTATTTACAAAACAAAAATATAGCAGTGCTGTATACAGTCATGGCCAAAAATATTGGCAGCCCTGCATTTATGTCAGAAAAAGCACCACTTCTCCCAGAAGATTGTTGCAGTTAGAAATGTTTTGGTATTGTCACGTTTATTTCTTTTGTTGGCACTGGAAGCACACAAGTAAGCAGAGGAAAAACAGCGAATCTGAGACATTCCACACAAAATTATTGGCACCCTCAACTTAACACTTGGTATCACACCCTTTGGAATAAATAACTGATTTTAATCACTTTCTGCAACAAACAATGAGCCTTCTACATCTCTGTACTGGAATTTTGAACCACTCCTCCTTTGCCAGCTGCTCCAGGTCTCAGATTTGAAGGGTTCCTTCTCCTGCTGTTTTTAGATCTCTCCACGGCTGCTCTATGGGATTTAGATCTGGACTCATTGCTGGCCACTGCAGAACTCTCCAGCGCTTTGTCTTAAACCATTTCTGGGTGCTTTTTGAAGTTTACTTTGGGTCATTGTCCTGCTGTAAGACCCATGACCTCTGACTGAGACCCAGCTTTTTGACACTGGGCCCTACATTGCGCCCCAGAATTCTTTGGTAGTCTTCAGATTTCATAATACCATGCAAGCAGTCCAGACTACCAGTGCCTGAAGCAGCAAAGCAACCCCGGAACATCAGTGAACCTCCTCCATGTTTGACTGTAGGGACCGTGATCTTTTCTTTGAAGACTTCTTTGTTTTCGGTAAACAGTAGAATGACGTGCTTTACCGAAAAGCTCTCTTTTGTCTCATCTGTCCAAAGGATGTTCTCCCAGAAGGATTGTGGCTTCCACAGATAAGTTTTAGCAAACTCCAATCTGGCTTTTTTATGTTTCTGTGTCAGCAGTGGGGTCCTCCTGGGTCTCCTGCCATAGCGTCCCTTTTCATTCAGATGGTGACGGATAGTGCGAGCTGACATTGTTGTACCCTGTGCCTGCAGGTCAGCTTGAATTTGTTTGGTAGTTGATTTGAACAATTCTTCACATTTCACAATTCTTCCATTCTTTACAATGATGCACATTTTGGTTTTCAAATCCTCAGACAATTCTTTGCTCTTCTTGCAATTCTTTCTTTTCTCCATGCATGTGTGGCACACAGACATTCAAAAACTGGTTGCAAATGGGAATTTCCATCTTGCTAGCATCTGTTAATTGCTACAGGTGAATTGAAAGGAGCATCACATGCTTGAAATACAATTATTTATTACAATTCTGATAAGGTGCCAATAATAATGTCCAGGCCATTTTTGACGTTTTGTGTGGAATGTCCCGGATTCGCTGTTTTTTCCTCTGCTTACTTGTGTGCTTCCAGTGCCAACAAAAGAAATAAACGTGACAATACCAAAGCATTTGTGACAATACTAAAGCAACCGCAACAATCTTCTGGGAGAAGTGGTGCATTTTCTGACATAAATGCAGGGCTGCCAATATTTTTTGCCATGACTGTATGTATGCATAAATCCAAGGCACCGTGAGGAAGACCTTACATTTTCACTTGGAATAAGGTGGAGTTACATGGGAGGTGGGCTGTTGTGAAACTCCAAACATGAGGGCTGTTTGCCTTGCTGAGGAATCTTTATTTTTATGCCTTGGGCAGACGTTTGTATTTTTGGAAGTTGTTTTGGACCTGGCAGATGGACCTGCAAGTTCACAGTTGGTGACTTTTTAGCCTTTTGGCATTATTTTTATCTGTGATGTGCTCCTTCACTGCCCAGCTGCATCTCCTCAGCCGATGCTGGGCTTTGTTGGATGGTTTGACTCTGAGTTCTTGGCTTGGTGGTTCAACATTCAGGCATCAGTTGCTCTAAGCTGGAAGCTGTTGACGTTTGGAGCCCTTCGCAGTTGTCTTGCCTGCGGCCCCCCCGATGCGGCTGGCGGTGGGACACCTTACCACATGCTTGGGATCCTTCTGAGGAATGCAGTCTTCCTTCCATCTGCTCCAGAACACTTTCAGGACAGAAAGGCAGAAGTTCTAACTTAGTGAGCCAGAGTTCCTCACCTGTCTGTTAATCTTCAGAGGAACCATATGGGCCCCCTGTTCTTTAGAAGGGGGTGGCCTACCTCACTCCCTCCCCAGGCTCCTCCCCTGAGCCAGTAGTGCTGTCTGTGACCCTATGCCCTTTATGGGGGGGCTACTGGATAGCTGGCTAACCTTCACCCACTCCGTGACTTGGCTAAATGAAACCACGCATCTCGCTGGACCATTTCCTCCTTAAATTGAAAAGACCTTAAAGAGATAAATGTGGTTTAACTGACAAACAAGAATCAAATTAAGAATTTCACTGAGTTCTGCAGACAAAAGGATGTATAAAACAAGCTTCCTTATCAGCACATCACCAGAAAGGCTCTTCTGGAATGTTCACTAGCTGTGTTAGCAAGAAAACCTGGCATTATTCAAATTCAGATAGCTCTCCGATGGATGCAGGAGAGTACAACACCTTTGCCATCTGAGGGACGCTGCATGTATGAGTGAGGCCCAGTATGTCGCTGTGATGGTATCATACTCATTCTTCTTCACCTTCTGTGCAATCTTCTCCAGTGGACAAGGCCTATGATTTGCCTGTGGCAGCATCATCTTATGTTTGCTGGGTTTCAAGGCAGAAGCAGGTGGAGTGGAAAGCTTTGGATGGATGGAGCTGTGCACATCAGCTCTGAGAGAGGACTTCAAAGACTTTGTGTCTCATGGCACCCCAGTTACTCTCCATGGTGCTGAATTGTGGGGCACTTCCTACGACAATGAGATATGCTGACTCATAATCAATATGTACCAGCTGGACCTGAGGTCTCTGGTGCACGACAAAAGGCTCGTGATGCAGCTAAATCTGACTTTAATGGTTATATCTGAATTTACCTTGAGAAACGTCACTTAGTATGAAGGACTGCTGGTGAAAACTGGGGCCTCGTGGGAGTGAGGAGAACTATGTCTTCTACTGACTGATACTGGTGTGCAGCACCATGCCTGAAGTGAGGGGAACCAGGCCTGGTGCTTGGGGTGGGTGATGGCCCTGAGGGCCACGCTGGTGTACAGCACCATGCCTGGAGTGAGGAGAACCGGGCCTGGTGCTCGGGGTGGGTGATGGCCCTGAGGGCCACGCTGGTGTACAGCACCATGCCTGGAGTGAGGAGAACTGGGCCTGGTGCTCGGGGTGGGTGATGGCCCTGAGGGCCACGCTGGTGTACAGCACCATGCCTGGAGTGAGGAGAACTGGGCCTGGTGCTCGGGGTGGGTGATGGCCCTGAGGGCCACGCTGGTGTGCAGCACCATGCCTGGAGTGAGAAGAACCGGGCCTGGTGCTCGGGGTGGGCGATGGCCCTGAGGGCGACGCTGGTGCACAGCACCATGCCTGGAGTGAGGAGAACCGGGCCTGGTGCTCGGGGTGGGCGATGGCCCTGAGGGCGACGCTGGTGCATAGCACCATGCCTGGAGTGAGGAGAACCGGGCCTGGTGCTCGGGGTGGGCGATGGCCCTGAGGGCGACGCTGGTGCACAGCACCATGTCTGGAGTGAAGAGAACCGGGCCTGGTGCTCGGGGTGGGCGATGGCCCTGAGGGCGACGCTGGTGCACAGCACCATGTCTGGAGTGAGGAGAACTTGAATGCATATGTCTTTATCAGCTGGTGTGCAGCACTATGCCTGTTTGTAATCATCAGGAGGAGCAGGAGAAGGTGGAGATGGATGGAGACATCCTTCTGGAGGAAGACTTCGAGGCGGGGGCAGAATGCGAAGAGGATGATGAAGAACTCGAGGAAGAGGAGGAGGAGCAGGAGGAGAGCCGGAAGATGAAAATCCTGCGCATGGTGGCGGAGGTGGCGTCCAGAGTGAAGGAGATCATAGGCAACCTGATCAGCACGGCTGGCCAAGTGGTCGTCACCATCCTGCTGGGCACGACCGGTGAGTGGCTGCTGTTCTCCGCAGAGTTCAAGTCGGCAGTGTACATACACGGATTTTACTCATGCTCCATTGTTTACATCTATTCATTACAATTTTTTTGTTACTTTTTTGTTTTTAGCTATAGTAATCATAATTAATAAATTGATTGATGGGCTAATTAGTCCAAATGCTTAGGCAACTATAGTATGTAGCGTCATAGTTATGAAAGGTGGAGATCCTGGGGCTGACTGCAGTCCTTCCTTCTTCGGTGTCCTTATATCCTGATACACCTTCAGGCATCATGCTGCCATCACTGACCTCAGCCGTCTACTTCCTGGTCTTCCTGGGCCTGTGCACCTGGTGGTCTCTGTGCCGCAGCTTTGACCCGCTCATCTTCAGCTGCCTGTGCGTGCTCATGACCATCTTCAGCGCAGGCCACCTGATCGTTTTGTACATGTATCAGCTGCAATTCTTCCAGGAGGCCATCCCGGCCAACGACACCTACCCGAGGTGAGCCCTTTGCCGTGACGCTACTGTGACTCTCTGGGCTGTTACTGCTAGTGTGGGAGCTAGCAAGAGTGCCCTGCCCTTCAATTGGGGGGACGGCTTGCAGCTCTGCCCTAGGGACCTGTCATTCTGACACAGCTGGTTTCAGTCAGCTCCTCTGTGCACACACTCACTGG
Source organism: Brienomyrus brachyistius (assembly GCF_023856365.1). Lineage (NCBI taxonomy): Eukaryota > Metazoa > Chordata > Actinopteri > Osteoglossiformes > Mormyridae > Brienomyrus > Brienomyrus brachyistius. The sequence goes on along the minus strand of NW_026042328.1, from coordinate 467,435 downwards.
GAGGGGGGCACCCATTAGTGTCTGACAAAACACTTGAAATGAAATTAGTTTAAATGACGGTGTTAATCAAGCGGCTTGGAGGGAGGAGGGGGCAGCCCTTGACAGCCAGCTGGGCCACTGGAGGCCTTACTGAGCAGCCAACGAGCCAAGTTCTGGCGAACATCTGTACACAGATTTTGTAAGGCATCGGGGTCGGCGCACATCTATACACAGGTTTTGTATGGCGTCGGGATCGTCGCACATCTATACACAGGATTTGTATGGCATCGGGGTCGGCGCACATCTATACACAGGTTTTGTATGGCGTCGGGATCGTCACACATCTATACACAGGATTTGTATGGCATCGGGGTCGGCGCACATCTATACACAGGTTTTGTATGGAGTCGGGATCGGTGCACATCTGTGCACAGGTTTTGTAAGGCATCGGGATCGTCGCACATCTATACACAGGTTTTGTATGGCATTGGGGTCGGCGCACATCTATACACAGGTTTTGTATGGCGTCGGGATCGTCGCACATCTATACCCAGTTTTTTTAAGGCATCGGGATCGGCGCACATCTATACACAGGTTTTGTATGGCGTCGGGATCGGAGCACATCTATACACAGGTTTTGTAAGGCATGGGGATCGGCGCACATCTATACACAGGTTTTGTATGGCGTCGGGATCGGCGCACATCTATACACAGGTTTTGTATGGCGTCGGGATCGGCGCACATCTATACACAGGTTTTGTATGGCGTCGGGATCGGCGCTCATCTATACACAGGTTTTGTAAGGCATGGGGATCGGCGCACATCTGTACACAGGTTTTGTAAGGCGTCGGGATCGGCGCACATCTGTACACAGGTTTTGTAAGGCATCGGGATCGGCGCACATCTTGCACAGGTTTTGTAAGGCATCGGGATCGGCGCACATCTGTACACTGGTTTTGTAAGGCATTGGGATCGGCGCACATCTATACACAGGTTTTGTATGGCGTCGGGATCGGCGCACATCTATACACAGGTTTTGTATGGCGTCGGGATCGGCGCACATCTATACACAGGTTTTGTATGGCGTCGGGATCGGCGCACGTCTATACACAGGTTTTGTATGGCGTCGGGATCGGCGCACATCTATACACAGGTTTTGTATGGCGTCGGGATCGGCGCACATCTATACACAGGTTTTGTATGGCGTCGGGATCGGCGCACATCTGTACACAGGTTTTGTATGGCGTCGGGATCGGCGCACATCTGTACACAGGTTTTGTAAGGCGTCGGGATCGGTGCACATCTGTGCATATCGCTGCATATCTATAAACAGGTTGCATGAGGCGCGGGGATGGCCACACATCTGTGAATATGTTGTGTGAGGAGTGGAGATCCTTGCACATCTGTTCGCAGGTTTTGTAAGGCATGGGGATCGGCGCACAACTGTACACAGGTTTTGTAAGGCGTCGGGATCGGCGCACATCTGTACACAGGTTTTGTAAGGCATCGGGATCGGCGCACATCTTGCACAGGTTTTGTAAGGCATCGGGATCGGCGCACATCTGTGCACAGGTTTTGTAAGGCATCGGGATCGGCGCACATCTGTACACTGGTTTTGTATGGCATTGGGATCGGCGCACATCTATACACAGGTTTTGTATGGCGTCGGGATCGGCGCACATCTATACACAGGTTTTGTATGGCGTCGGGATCGGCGCACATCTATACACAGGTTTTGTATGGCGTCGGGATCGGCGCACGTCTATACACAGGTTTTGTATGGCGTCGCGATCGGCGCACATCTATACACAGGTTTTGTATGGCGTCGGGATCGGCGCACATCTATACACAGGTTTTGTATGGCGTCGGGATCGGCGCACATCTGTACACAGGTTTTGTATGGCGTCGGGATCGGCGCACATCTGTACACAGGTTTTGTAAGGCGTCGGGATCGGTGCACATCTGTGCATATCGCTGCATATCTATAAACAGGTTGCATGAGGCGCGGGGATGGCCACACATCTGTGAATATGTTGTGTGAGGAGTGGAGATCCTTGCACATCTGTTCGCAGGTTTTGTAAGGCATGGGGATCGGCGCACAACTGTAAACAGGTTGCGTGAGGCCAAGGATCCCTGCACATCTGTAAAGTGTGAGGAGCAGAAATCCCGGCACATCTGTATGCAGTTTTCGTGAAGTGAAAGGATTCGTGTTCACAGGTTTCATGCGGCATGGAGATCTCTGCATATCTGTACACAGGTTTTGTGAGGTGCAGGGATCACTGCATATCTGCACACAGGTTTTATGAGCTGCAGGGATCACTGCATATCTATACACAGGTTTTGTGAGGTGCAGGGATCGCTGCATATCTATGCACAGGTTTTGTGAGGTGCAGGGATCGCTGCATATCTGTACACAGGTTTTGTGAGGTGCAGGGATCGCTGCATATCTATGCACAGGTTTTGTGAGGTGCAGGGATCGCTGCATATCTATGCACAGGTTTTGTGAGGTGCAGGGATCACTGCATATCTGCACACAGGTTTTGTGAGGTGCAGGGATCACTGCATATCTGTACACAGGTTTTGTGAGTTGCAGGGATCACTGCATATCTATCTAGACAATATTAGATTTATGTAGTATTATGCCCCCTGGATAACTATTTTCAGATGATTTTACAAATGCTAGAAGTAAAAAAGGTACTGTACTGTGACAACAAATTGCAAACATTCTGAAATGCATTTGTCTTTCTGTATCAGTATAGCTTCACTTTAATCTGAATAGTTTTGTGTATGTGTGGCAGGGGTGGATGGGGGGGCTGTCATAATGATGTCATGATGTTCACATTAGCCTCTGGATCAACTTGTTACCAAACTGGAAGTTTAGCACCAGTGGCAGGGCAGCTGCACCAGGAAGCACCCCTTCCCCCACTCTTACCCCTCCCCAGGGTCAGAGGGTGTTGGGCTGACAGAGAACTGCCAGTCGTTAAGAATAGGCATGTGTTTTTCAGTTATGTCCTCAGAAACAAGAGCGGTACATTTTTCTTGGCTGTTGTGACTCTGAGTTTCCTAACGCTTATGGGTGGTGGGTTCGATCGTGACGCTGCCGTCTGCAGCTCTCCTTGCACTTACTCACGCGGCATTCTTCAGGGTGTCCTAGCTCCTGCCCACTGGCTGGAGATGCATTACGCCTGTACCGCGCCTGTGCCGCAGCTGTACTGCGCCTGCACTGTATGCTGCTGTGCAGACAGCCGTCCACATGCTCGTGATTCGCAGTGCCGGTTATCGCTGTGAGATGCATGGCTCTTGGTCCCATCTCGGGGGGCTGCGTGATGCTGGGACATTGTCTGCCGTCTTGGGCCACATTGCTGTTAAGTCCTGCCCTTGACTTCTTGAGATGGTATTGATTTAGCCTGCTCTAATTCGGCCCTCTTGGAGCGGAGCCCTGTCCAAGGCCATTACGCCTTTATATAGGCTGCTTGGATGACCCTCATTTCCTTTAGGTCTCCTTACGCACTCAGAAGGGGCCTGGGTGCTGCGTCTGAGTTACAGCTCTGATAATGCTGCACACAAGCGAAAAGGACCTTCATTGCATTCCTGCCGCGCACACAAAACCTTCGTTATTTTGGAAACGGCTTTCCTGCATTAGGAGACCTTAATGCTCGGAGAAGGCAAGGCATGGCTTCTCTGCTAGAATTTATTTTGGAAACATATTTGTGGCATATGTGTGGTTCAGTAATATATTGTTTTAAATAAATCATTTTTTTCTGGGATTGTGTGAATCGTTTTGTTTATTGGTCTTTGATTTCGTTGTTGGACTACTTGCAGATTTTGAATAGACTTTGTGGACTTTCCCTTTGTACGTGGAGAAATCGCTGCATGAAGCGTCCCTAAAACACAGTGCAGAATATGACTCCTGGCCTAGAGATAAAAGCTCTTGCTGGCGGCAGGCTCGGGTCCGGGTGGGATGGGGGGTTTACTGCCTTTTCAGCACCTTAATCAGCTGCTGACGAGGACTTGGCCTTGCTCTGTACTGCTGCTGACTGAGAGCGTTGATGGTGCCTTAAAGCTCTTCTCCTCTTCCTGCTGGCCTGTATGATCATGGATCATGCGACAACACAGGGTCCAGGTAAAGAAGGAGCAGCCTTATTGCAGTGCTTTGACTAGGGACGTGGTGTTCTGGCCCCATGTGATGAACAGAGCTATAAATTGTCTATGCTGTTAATCTCTCTTCCCAGTTTATTTGGCATCTCACCGATCGTCCAAACGAGCTGCAAGGAGACGTGGAAGTTCCTGGTCCATCCTAACCTGAAGTGGCACCATTTTGTCAATCCCATCATGCTCCTGGTGCTGTATTATACTCTGGCCACATTGATCCGCCTTTGGCTTCAGGATCCCATCGACGCCGTGAGTCTCCAGGCCGACTGGCCCCTCCTGTCGCCCGCCTGCCCCCCACTCGCCTGCCCACTTTCCAACTGCCCCTCGCCCGCCTGCCCCCACTCGCCTGCCCCCCACTCGCCTGCCCACCGCCCGTTTGCCTGCCCCCCACTCGCCTGCCCACCGCCTGCCTGCCCCCCACTCGCCTGCCCACCGCCTGCCTGCCCCCCACTCGCCTGCCCCCCACTCGCCTGCCCCCCACTCGCCTGCCCCCCACTCGCCTGCCCACCGCCCGCCAGCCTACCGCCCGCCTGCCCCCCACTCACTTGCCCACTTCCCGCCTGCCCATCGCCTGCCTGCCCCCCACTCGACTGCCCCCCACTTGACTGCCCCCCACTCGACTGCCCACTCGCCTGCCCCCCACTCGCCTGCCCCCCACTCGCCTGCCCCCCACTCGCCTGCCCACCGCCCGCCAGCCTACCGCCCGCCTGCCCCCCACTCACTTGCCCACTTCCCGCCTGCCCATCGCCTGCCTGCCCCCCACTCGACTGCCCCCCACTTGACTGCCCCCCACTCGCCTGCCCACTCGCCTGCCCCCCACTCGCCTGCCCCCCACTCGCCTGCCCCCCACTCGCCTGCCCACCGCCCGCCAGCCTACCGCCCGCCTGCTCCCCACTCACTTGCCCACTTCCCGCCTGCCCATCGCCTGCCTGCCCCCCACTCGACTGCCCCCCACTCGCCTGCCTGCCCCCCACTCGCCTGCCTGCCCCCCACTCGACTGCCCCCCACTTGACTGCCCCCCACTCGCCTGCCCACCGCCTGCCCCCCACTCGCCTGCCCCCCACTCGCCTGCCCCCCACTCGCCTGCCCCCCACTCGCCTGCCCACCGCCCGCCTGCCCACCGCCCGCCTGCTCCCCACTCACTTGCCCACTTCCCGCCTGCCCATCGCCTGCCTGCCCCCCACTCGCCTGCCCCCCACTCGCCTGCCTGCCCCCCACTCGCCTGCCCCCCACTCGCCTGCCCACCGCCCGTTTGCCTGCCCCCCACTCGCCTGCCCACCGCCTGCCTGCCCCCCACTCGCCTGCCCACTGCCCGCCAGCCTACCGCCCGCCTGCTCCCCACTCACTTGCCCACTTCCCCCCTGCCCATCGCCTGCCTGCCCCCCACTCGCCTGCCCCCCACTCGCCTGCCCCCCACTCGCCTGCCCCCCACTCGCCTGCCCCCCACTCGCCTGCCTGCCCCCCACTCGCCTGCCTGCCCCCCACTCGCCTGCCCCCCACTTGACTGCCCCCCACTCGACTGCCCCCCACTCGACTGCCCCCCACTCGCCTGCCTGCCCCCCACTCGCCTGCCCACTTCCCGCCTGCCCATCGCCTGCCTGCGCATCGCCTGCCTGCCCACCGCCCGCCTGCCCCCCACTCGACTGCCTGCCCCCCACTCGCCTGCCCACTTCCCGCCTGCCCATCGCCTACCTGCCCCCCCTCGCCTGCTCACTGCCCGCCTGCCCCCGCATTCACCTGTCCCTGCCGGCACAGCCACCTGCCCCCTCTTGTCCCTGCCGGCACACCTGTTGCCCGCCTGCCCCCACCTTTATACCCGCCTGCCCCCACCATCCTTGCTGCTGCCCGCCTGCCCCCGCTGGCACGCCTGTCTGCCCCAGCCTGCCGTGGATTATGGCTTATTGATCACTGTGCTCCTCTGTTTCTCTGTCATCTGAATAATGGAAGCAGTAATACTTTATTGCCATATAAATCTGCTGAAAATAAATATGACATAGGAATCATTCCTGGGTGTGATAAATTGTAAACATGATCTAAATAATAATGAGTTTTAGTAAAGCTAATCAAAAATTTGGCATTGTTTAATATAGATTGCAATTATGTAATTATTTCACAGAGAAATAAAACAGAAAGAATATTTGCACAGACAGTGGCTGTGTGATTATATCAGGTTCCTAGAAATCATTTCTACTTCGATAAAACATCTGTTAGTCTTTTGAGTGAACTACTGATCGTGTAAATTATCCATCCACCATTTTCTGTACCCTCTTGTCCTGTACGGGGTTGCGGGGGGTCCAGAGCCTATCCCAGGGAATAACCCAGGGTGGGGTGCCAGCCCGTCACATTTAAATTCATTCCAATAACCAGCATGGTGACTCAGTGGGTAACATTGTTGCCTCCCCCCTCCAGGATTGAGGGTATTTGAGGTGTCCTGTGATGGACTGGCATCCCATCCAGGGTCTCCCTCACCCTGTGTTCTGTGATGTATTGGCATCCCATCCAGGGTGTCCCCTGCCTTGTGTCCTGTGACGTATTGGCATCCCATCCAGGGTGTCCCCTGCCTTGTGTCCTGTGATGGACTGGCATTCTGTCCAGGGTGTCCCCCGCCTTGCGTCCTGTGATGGACTGGCATCCCATCCAGGGTGTCCCCTGCCTTGTGTCTTGTGATGAACTGGCATCCTATCCTGGGTGTCCCTCACCCTGTGTCCTGTGATGGACTGGCATCCCATCCAGGGTGTCCCCTGCCTTGTGTCCTGTGATGGACTGGCATTCTGTGCAGGGTGTCCCCCGCCTAGTGTCCTGTGACGTAATGGCATCCCATCCAGGATGTCCCCTGCCTTGTGTCCTGTGATGGACTGGCATCCCATCCTGGGTGTCCCTCACCCTGTGTCCTGTGATGGACTGGCATCCCATCCAGGGTGTCCCCTGCCTTGTGTCCTGTGATGGACTGGCATTCTGTCCAGGGTGTTCCCTGCCTTGTGTCCTGTGATGGACTGGCATTCTGTCCAGGGTGTCCCCTGCCTTGTGTCCTGTGATGGACTGGCATTCTGTCCTGGGTGTCCCCTGTCTTGTGTCCTGTGACGGACTGGCATTCTGTCCAGGGTGTCCCCCGCCTTGCGTCCTGTGATGGACTGGCATCCCATCTAGGGTGTCCCCTGCCTTGTGTCCTGTGATGGACTGGCATTCTGTCCTGGGTGTCCCCCGCCTTGTGTCCTGTGATGGACTGGCATTCTGTGCAGGGTGTCCCCCGCCTAGTGTCCTGTGACGTAATGGCATCCCATCCAGGATGTCCCCTGCCTTGTGTCCTGTGATGGACTGGCATCCCATCCAGGATGTCCCCCGCCTTGTGTCCTGTGACGTAATGGCATCCCATCCAGGATGTCCCCTGCTCTGTAGTGCCTGGGACAGGCTCTAGGCCCTCTCCATTACCTGACTAGAATATGCTCTGTTCCCGTATATTTCTTTATGCTGGTTCACACTGGCTAATGCATGATAATGTATTTCTGGGTCTCGTTTCCTTGAATCTGAATTATGTTTGCTTCAGACATCAGAAGGAGGAGAGCAGAATGAAGAGGAGGAGGAGGAGCTAGAGCAAAATGTGGAGGAGGACAAGACGGCCCAGAGAAGGCGACATTTGTGGAAAAGGACGCGTCACCCCACAGAGGAGAGGAACGTATGTGAGCTGGGCCATCTGCCCTGGTTCAGTCCCGTTTTACACGGTTCGGGGGTCCTTTTCATTACAGAAAGGTCCAAGGGCACATGTCTGCTGTTTATCTTCTGGCTGGATCTTTATCTGTGTTAATTACAGTTAATTACATGAGGGGAACGAAGCCTTCGGAGTAGAGGGCACATGCAAAGAACATTGTTTGGATTCTTAAAGCTCATCTGGATTTGGGAAAAGGGGTTTTTGTCAAGTTTGTGATGACATATTGGTAACACTTAAGGCTATGTTTTTAGTCATTTTTTAACATATTCATAACGCATTATAAACATAGGGCATTATAACAAAATGAATTTAATAATGCATTATACTGGTTGGTATAATCATTAAGGATGCTTTGTACTGTCTTATAAAGGAATCTATAGTGTGTTATAGGTGAGAGCTTCATAAGGAAGTCAACACTTTTTTATAAGTACTTATAGCCGTGTTTAACATCCTTTATGAATGCATTATTATTTGTTATACTACGGGACCGTTGAATGCTTGAATTTGATTGGCTGACGAACGTTCTAAGGTGTGCAATTATTTTCAGATAAACGCATGGCGAACGTAGTTCCAGGTAGCTCTCTTGACCGCATTACAGTTCCATATCACTTCGCATAGTTAACTGTAATAACGGAAATTAGCATACAGTACCTATACAGCACACAGGACTAACAAAAACAACAACATGACAGACGATTTTCCGAAAGTAAATTTTAATATTTACGGTGAATATGAAACTTTCAACAACTGGGCTGCAGCAGTATTAGTTAGCCTAGTGTACCAACTTAAAGGCTACACATGACATTTCTCTTAAAGCAGACTTACAGTTTAGAGACGGTGCAGTCAGAACACTGTTGAGGGACACACAGAGGTAGCCTAATTCATACAAGCTCTCTCTCTCTCTCTGTTTCTCTTTCTCTGTGTCTCTGTCTCTCTCGCTCTCTTTATAATAACTTCATTATTAACTGCATTAGTCTGCTATCAATGGCTCAAGCCTCCATTGCCAGCTTTAAAATGACGTTTTGGAACTAGCAAAAGAGTCGTTGGATGAGATGCGGAAGAAATAATCCTACTCACAATAGCGATTTAAGTAGAAAAACCGGACGAATCCCTTGAAATATATCATCTGATCGATGTCTTGAGGTGTGGCAACTGTAGTATAAGCGGAATAATTGACTCCGGACCGTTGAATTATTAGAAAATAATGCACACCCGAGGTGTAACGGCCACTCCGCTTCGCGTCGTGGCCGCATTACCACCTCGGGTGTGCATTATTTTCTAATAATTCAACGGCCCGTCGTCAATTATTCCTTACTTATGAAATTGCTTATAAATTAGAAACATGGCTTTAAGTGTTAGACATGTTTGATGCATGCAGTTTGGATGATTGTGAAATGATTTAGCAATGCATTCACTGTCACCGTGAGTGATAAGTTTGAGGCCTTCAGACTGGTCTCCTGGTACATTCAGCCTCAAACAGCAGTAGTTCTCCCTGCCCTTGTAAACACCTCCTCCTCTAAGTATCTGTGCACTTTTCCCGGTCTCCTGGTGGAGCCCAGAGATCCACTCTGAGGACGTCTCCGTAATGACACAGCCATGAGCCCAGTGGTCGTGACCCCCGTCACCTCCCTGGCCAGTATCCTCCTTCCTGCTTCCTGGGCCTATGGTCCACGCTAATCAGTCATGTCATCTTACTTCCTGCAGCTCATCTCCACCCAGGATGGCTACAGCACATCTGAAGTTAGTACATCCTAAAATAAGAGATCCTTCATTTCCTCCCATGAGTTTTGTAAAGTTTTCTCACCCCTCGGTATTTTCATCCAACTGTATTTCTAAAGATGGAGATATATTTTGATTCTTTGAACAATGGTGTGCAGCGCACACTTGGGGATGTTTATGAGCTTCTGATGCTGTGTGTCAGGGCATGGTGGTAACCTCCAATGGGACCTCTTTCGATTACATCGCCCCCATCATCACCTGTGAGAACGGCCCTACAGCACTGCACCTCTACTCTACTCCCCAGTACAAAGTGGACCTGCAGGAGCAGGATTTAGGTGGGGGTCAGATTTATAAAGGCCTCAGCGACGGCAGAGTGTGTTAAAGGTGCCTGCAGTTTGTGCTTTTGGTTTTGGTCAGTACTTCTGTTATGTTGTGCTTCTCTCTCCCAGTAGAAGAGAAACCCGAAGTCATTGTCCCCGAGGTCAGTGAAGCCCAGGAGGATGCGTCGATGGGGACAGAGCTGGAGGAGGGCAGCAAACCCAGCACGCTGTCCACGGTTTTCAAGTTCATCATGAAGCAGAGCTACATCTGCGCTTTGATAGCCATGATGGTCAGTCTGGCGTTGGACGCCACTTGGACACACATTCACTGTGGTGATGAGTTCCTGTCAGCCATTACTTGCATCTCATTTGCTCCACTTTGTAGCTGTGGTTTCCACACCACAGCATATACTGAATCTTTGCTGCACAGAAATTATATTCTATACCTGAAGAAAGGGGCTCTAAAGTTATCATGCTTAATGTAAGGTGGTTTTATTTTGTCCTCTCCAATAAACAATATCTAAGTCATTTTACAAATAAAAATGTCAGTTTGGATATCAGTTGTTGGAGAACTGGAATGCCCCACAGTGTGCCGGCAGGGACAAGCGATGGAAAACTCCTTGCCTTGTGCATGTCTCTTTGCGGTTTTCAGGCCTGGAGCATCACCTACGTCAGCTGGCTGACCTTAGTCTTCCTCATCTGGTCCTGCACACTCTGGATGGTCCGCGACAGGCGCAAGTACGCCATGCTCACGTCGCCATTCATGGTTGCCTACGGAAACCTGCTGCTGATCCTGCAGTACATCTGGAGTTTTGAGAAGCTTAATGGCGTGCCAGGACTGTTCCTAAAATCAGCGGTGCCCTTTCCAGAGCTCAGTTCGAAGGTACATCCCTCGTGTTGTAGCACAGCCATTGTGCATTGTCGTCTTTTTGTGTGTTATTTTGTGTTCCGGTGCCTTTTTCTAGATGGGTCTGCTCAATTGGCCACCTCATGACCTCACTGCCATGCCTGCACGAGCTTTTCTCAAGCCAGAACTCTGCTGTCTTTTGCTTTTCATCTAATTTCATGGCTCGTAAAGGATGGCTGTCTTTGCCCTGCTTACAAGCTGAATATGACCATCAGTCAGATATTTATAGGCAATATGCAATGACATTTATAACATTACTGCTGTTCAATAATTATTCTAAATGTTAACCAGAGTGTAAAACTATATAAATTATGCTGATGCTACTAAACTATGTAAAGAAATGTGGGGTTTTCTCCAAGTTGTGGGTTCCTCAGTGCCTGTGATGGTATCTACCCCTGATACACAGTGGGCTCCTCAGTGCCTGTGATGGTATCTACCCCTGATACACAGTGGGCTCCTCGGTCCCTGTGAGATGGTGGTATCTACCCCTGATACACAGTGGGCTCCTCGGTCCCTGTGAGATGGTGGTATCTACCCCTGATACACAGTGGGCTCCTCGGTCCCTGTGAGATGATGGTATCTACCCCTGATACACAGTGGGCTCCTCGGTCCCTGTGAGATGATGGTATCTACCCCTGATACACAGTGGGTTCCTCGGTCCCTGTGAGATGATGGTATCTACCCCTGATACACAGTGGGCTCCTCGGTCCCTGTGAGATTATGGTATCTACCCCTAATACACAGTGAGCTCCTCGGTCCCTGTGAGATGATGGTATCTACCCCTAATACACAGTGGGCTCCTCGGTCCCTGTGAGATGATGGTATCTACCCCTGATGCACAGTGGGCTCCTCGGTCCCTGTGAGATGATGGTATCTACCCCTGATACACAGTGGGCTCCTCGGTCCCTGTGAGATGATGGTATCTACCCCTGATACACAGTGGGCTCCTCGGTCCCTGTGAGATGATGGTATCTACCCCTGATGCACAGTGGGCTCCTCGGTCCCTGTGAGATGATGGTATCTACCCCTAATACACAGTGGGCTACCCAGTCCCTGTGAGATGATGGTATCTACCCCTAATACACAGTGGGCTACCCAGTCCCTGTGAGATGATGGCGATCTTGCGTGTCTTTGCAGATCCTGTGCCTCCTGAGCTTCTGGCTACTTCTGCGGCAGGCTCTAACTGAGAGACAGGAGAGACTGAAGGCGGAGGCCGAGTTTTCTGCCATCAAAGTGGATGACGTGAAGAAGGGTAAGGCCTGTTATCTGCTGAAATCCACCCGAGCTGCACTTGTTAAAGCCCAGTGACTGGCAGTCTTGAAGCTTATTGAGATTTGCAATCGTGGTCAATGACAGTATTTGCGATTAAATCGCACATGCGCAATAATCACCAGGGCTTTAGGTGATCTGTGAATTCGGCCGGACGCCAGCTTTTCAGCATTATATGGACTTTACTTACGGCCACAGTTTGGTAAGCAAACAAGTAGTGTGGCAATGATATTATTGAGATGCCTTTTGTGACACCCAAAATTACTAATCTGTACAAACCTTTTGCATCTTTATGTTCAATAAATTCGGTTAGCAGAGCACACCACGTAATATTGTTTTGGTTTACTATCATTTGGCATACTTTAGTGCGATATGCACTGTAACGAGGCACACCCCAAAATACTGCTTTGGTATGCTATGGTTTTGTATACTTCAGTGCAATATGCACTGTAGTGTGGCATACCACTTAATACTGTTTTGGTATCCTATCATATGGTATACTTCCATGTATGACCCGCTGCCTTACCTCTGGTTGCCTGGCAATTGGAAGAAGACTCGGCATCGGCATTGGCTTGTCATCTTCCTTGCTCTCCAGTTATTTCCCAAATCTTATGATTGGGACAATGTGACTTGGCCCATCTCTGGCACTTAACCATATCTCTATTTGACTATCCCTGCCGGCCCCTGGAGTATGGGCTCCCCCTTTGAGTCTGGTCCCTCCCAAGGTTTCTTCCTTCTAGGGAGTTTTTCTTTGCCACTGTCGCCTATGGCTTACTCACTGTGGGCTTTGGGTAAGGATGCTGTAAAGCGCTTTGAGACAATGTAATGTTGTGATAATGCGCTATATAAAAATAAATTTGTTGTTGTTATACTTTAGTATTAGGCACACCACATAATACTTTATTGGTACTGTATACTGTGGTTTGGTATACTTCAGTGCGATATGTATTGTAACGAGGCACACCACAAAATACTGCTTTGGTATACTATGGTTTGGTATACTTCAGTGCGATATGTATTGTAACGAGGCACACCACAAAATACTGCTTTGGTATGCTATGGTTTGGTATACTTTAGTGCGATATGCACTGTAGCGGGGCACACCACATAATACTGTTTTGGTATACTATCATGTGGTATACTTTAGTGTGATATGCACTGTAGCAGAGCACACCATAATACTTTATTGGTATACTATGGTTTGGTATACTTCAGTGCGATATGTATTGTAACAAGGCACACCACAAAATACTGCTTTGGTATGCTATGGTTTGGTATACTTCAGTGCGATATGCACTGTAACGAGGCACACCACAGAATACTGCTTTGGTATGCTATGGTTTGGAATACTTCAGTGCAATATGCATTGTAGTATGGCACACCACATAACACTACTTTGGTATACTATGGTTTGGTATACTTCAGTGCGATATGCACTGTAGTGTGACACACCACATAATACTGTTTTGGTATGGTTTGGTATACTTCAGTGCGATATGCACTGTAGTGTGACACATCATATAATACTTTATTGGTATACTATGGTTTGGTACATATAAAACAGTATGTGATATGCACTGAAGTGGCACTGAACAAAGGAATCGCTTAGCAGCCGTAACTTCTTTTAAAAGACAAGATATTGTGGATAAACAAAGTAAAAAGACATTGGTGGTGTGGCGGTACTTTTTGCTACTTAAAGTCCTACATTTTTATTGCACATAAGGATATGTCGAATTTATATTAATTACTAACTTTTGGGCATCATAAAATGCCTCATTTAAATTTTAGGCGTAATATTAATCTGCTTAGCTAATTGTGGGTGTAAATTGACGTCCGTATAGCATCAAAAAGCTGGAGTCCGGACAAAAGTTTCGGCCATCATCTAAATCCCTGCTGCTTATTACACCTGCACGATACAATCGCAAATTTATTGAGATGTGATATCGCCAAGCCCTACGTTATTTCTTCTTTTATTTATCAAATGAGCGCTTCATTTAATTTTTTTGATAAAAAATCGGAAGCTAAATTGTATCAATATATCAACTACATATATCAACCATGTAATTTCTTCAGATATTTGTCTTTATACTACTTCAAATGAATATCAGAGGCATACTTAACAAACATTATGTCCTTATCTTTTGACTTAGTTGATGCTAGATGCTTGCAATTTCAAATTGCCAAGTTTCATGTAACCTGTTTCTGTATGCTGAAGTGAATGTATTATAGCATAATAAGTTAATTACATAGTAGAACATGTTCATTTATTACTCCCTGTCTGATTTCATTAAATAAATGAAAAACAGAATAAGAAACTAATTCTATATCACAGCTGATAGCATGCTGGGTTTACATTAATAAAACCACTAGGACCAGTTCCTCTCGCCCTCTCCCTCTTTCTCTCTCTCTTCCTCTCTCTGATACTTTGTTGATCCTCATGGGGAAATTCTCTTTACGCCTCCCCCAACTTGCTTTGTGTAGGTGAGAGCAAGCTGGCTGTGATGGGCAGCCTCACCCGTCCTCTGATTCCTATTGTCTATGGTGTCTGGAGAAAATGATCCCACTGATGTTTGGAGGGATTTCCACCTACCAGTTAAGCAGTACTTGTGGTTCAGGGTAGCTGAGGGTAGACTAGGGGCAGCCAGACTGGATATGATGTATGTTAATGGGATGTATGGTAACTGGATAATGAGATCTGTCCTATTGCCAGTCGGATTTTCCGATTTTTGTCACTTAGTGACAGTAGATTTCTTGCTTTTGGGTCAGCCTCAGTATGCTCCATATTGGCATTTCACGAAATGAGAAAGATTTTTATTGGTGTTTTAGGGACTTGTGGCTTTAATGGGGGCTTTGTGGATGAGATACAGAAAAGGCTGGTGATTCTTTTTCTGGGAAGCATACCACTAGACTCGGCCTTCCGTTCTCCACATACCTGTTTCTGAAGGTGGACATGGGCTGGATGATCTCCACAGCCATGTCGTGGCTCTTTGATTGCAGACTCTGCAATGTCTGGTCTGTTCTTCCAGAAAGCCTGGCTCTGGATTGGACCTGCAGCTTTCTTCAAACAAAAAATATCTGGATTGGGATATCATAAACATCTGTTTCTTCTCCACCTTAATGGAGTGGACTACTCTAAGACCACACCCTTTTATCAGTCAGTTTTTGGGGAAGAATATAAGGTACAGGATGGGATTCAGTCATTGTGCCAAAACTGCTTTTAGGTGCTGGGATATCAAAACTGTCCAGTCTGAGAGCGGGGGAGGTGGAAGATTGCTGACATGCTTTGTCAACACACTGGCATTAAATCCATTTGTCTGTTGGAAACACTGTTGGTGGACATAGTGAATGCACTTCCAGGACTCTTCAGTGATGCATTAAGTACCGTATCTATGGAAAACCAGGCAGGTGCCGAGCTGTTATTCCCATCTTTGTCCCTGAGCACTACGGTGGAGAATCAAGGAGAGGATGTTGGGACCCCTTAGTCTTTTCAAAGACTTCAGTATTACCAGACCTCTCAAAAGCATGGAAGAAGGTTTCATAGCTATTCCTCTGTCAATATTTCTTTTTTTTGTGTGACATAACCACTGCTACAAATTCTGACACTTGTACACTTGACCTTCTTCCTACATCTCTAAGAAATGTCTCCTAGTGCAGAGAGGATCATAGGCTCTGACCTCCCCTCTTTGGAAACATTATATGAAAAGCGCTGTAGGAGGAAAGCTCAGGACATACTCAGTGCTCAACATCAGCCAGCATTCTGCCTGGAGGAAAGCTCAGGACATACTCGGTGATCAACATCACCCAGCTCAGGGCATACTCAGTGATCAACATCACCCAGCATTCTGCCTGGAGGAAAGCTCAGGGCATACTCAGTGATCAACATCACCCAGCATTCTGCCTGGAGGAAAGCTCAGGGCATACTCAGTGATCAACATCACCCAGCTCAGGACATACTCAGTGATCAACATCACACAGCATTCTGCCTGGAGGAAAGCTCAGGGCATACTCAGTGCAATAGCCTAACAAACTTGTGCAATATTCCACTTTTGTGTACAGTCTACTGTCTTATTATTTCAGCAAAATAATTCACTCATCCACCTAGGCCATGCACTCTGTAACCTGTATCTGCATCTGCATCTGCATCTACTTACTCCGTCCTTCAATTAGTGTGTTTGCTGCTCTTATTTATTTTTCTTTCTTTATTTATATTTCCTTGTTTATCTATACTATAGACTGTGGGAGATACGCACAGGAATTCCGATGTCCTTGTACTGACCTGTACTTTTGCAAATGCCAATAAAAATATCCATCTATCCATCCATCCACCCCCTGCTCACCACCCTCTTCAATCTATCCCTAGCTCACAGCCAAGTTCCTACTGTTTTCAGATTAGAGGCTGTCACCCCAATCCTTAAGAAACTTGGCCTTGACCCAGCTAACCTTGGTAACTACCACCCGATTTCAAATCGTCCTTTCTATTCACAAACAATGGAATCTATAGTCTACTCCCAGCTTTTTGCCTGTCTTCAAAACAATAGCCTCCTTGAACCACTTCATCCTGGTTTCCGGCAATTCCCCAGCATATAAACCGCTTTAGTTAAAATTTTAAGTGACCTAATTATTGCAACTGACACTGGTGCCATAAACCTCCTCTTTATGCTTGATTTAAATGCAGCGTTTGGCACAGTCTCACAGATGATTTTGATTCAAAGACTCCACAATGTAGGAGATTGTGGGCAGGGCTCGACTAGTTTGCTTGTTATCTCAGTGACAGAAGACATTTCATTACCCTATCAGGCCATAAATCAGACACATCAGTTGTGTGTCACATGTGGCGTCCCCCAGGACTCTGTTCTGAGGCCCCTGCTCCTTCATCACTTACATTCTCCCCTTAGGCCAGATCATTCACCGCTTTAACCTAAAGCCTCTATGCTAACGACACGCAGATCTACCTCAGTACCAGCTCCATATACAACCTACCGCATGCATATTGAATTGTGTTTCTGAAATCAATGGATGAGCCAAAATTTTGTAAAACTTAAAAGAGATAAGACTTTAATTAATTGCCATTGGGTCAACATCCACATCCAACAAAATGATGACGATTACCCTTCATTTGGACCACACCACCATCTCTCCTTCTCCTCTGGTTCACAACCTTGGTGTTACCTTTGACTCTCTCTTTTGATGCACACACATATTTTACAGTAAATTCAGCTTTCTTCCATTTCTTTGCAATGTCATCCAGCTTAGGTTCTGCCTTCCTAAACCTGCTGTTGAATCCTTCATTCATACCTTTATTTCTAGCTGACTTGAGTACTACAACTCACTACTCACTGGTCTTCTAAATCTCTCCATAAACTCTAGATAGTACAGTACTCTGTCACCCACCTCCTCACCCACAGCTCCTACCAGCACAACATGCCCATTCTGCAGAGCCTGCACCCTATAAAAGAACATCCCCTTTAAAATTCTGCTCCTGACATTCAAAACTCTTAATAATCAAGGCCAATCATACCTTACTGAGCTGCTTCTACTCTACCAACCTGCACTGGCTCCCTACAAAAGAATGCACCCCCTTTAAAATGCTACTTCTAATATTCAAAACTCTTAATAATCAAGGCCCATCATATCTTTCTGAACTGCTTCTCCCCTATCAACCCTCTTACTGTCTGAGATCATCCTCATCCCTCTTCCAAACTCCACGGCTATGGTGACTCGGCATTTTCCCATTTAGCTCCCAGACATTAGATCTCCCTCCCTACTGTTATATGTCAGTCGGTCTCGGTCTCCGATTTCAAAATCAAGCTAAAATCCTTATTTGCTCAGACGTATAACCTTCCCTATTCATAATGTTTTGTCATTTCTTCTTATCTGTTTACCTTATTCAGTGTAAGCGTTCTTGAGATTTTGAAAACTGCTTTATAAATAAAATAATCATTTATTATTATTATTATTATTATTATTATTTATTACAGACACTCCTCTACAAACTTTCAGCTTACGAACAAAGAGGACTGTAAGTCCAATTTGTGTTCCTTGGGCTCCCGTTTCCTGTCCGCAACATCAATTCCACCCAGTACGACTTCTGCCCACTACTCCCACCGCGCAGCAGTGCAGCTTGTGTACTCCCAGCATCCTAGTTCTTTGTATTTGCGTATACCCTTAAAATGATGTTGAATAACGACTTACAAACATTTCAAGTTACGAATGGCCGTGGAACGTAACTCGTTCGTAAGTAAAGTAGCGTCTGTATTATGATTATTATTATTATACTGCTCTACATACATTGATACTAACATTGCTCTAATGTTGCTGGGATTGCAGAAGTCAAGGTGGTTGAGTTCATTTGTGGCAGGCTCCTTCCTCAGGGGCAGCTGAAGGGCTCCGTAGAAGCCGCCATCGGAGAAACGTAGTGCCGACCTTCAGTGGAGGACAGTGCATGGGGCTATGGCTGCGGACAGACATCTGGATCCCGGGGCCAGGAGAGACTGACATTTCTGTTATGCTAAGGAGACATTGCAGCACCCGAGGCTTAGTTGTCCCAGGCTTTGCTCTGTCTTCTCAGTGCTTCAGCCATAGATAGCTGGTGTCAGACTTAGTTTGAGCTTCATGTGGCAGAAGTGAAGTGTAACTGGACACCTGTCGTTAAGAATTTCCTTCAGAAATTTGAAAAATGTTCCATTTCTTATAGAGGAGGATGAAGGAGATGGTAACGAGGAGATCATGCAGGTCCTCGGCAACATGGTCATGAACATGTTTGTCAAGTACTGGATCTACATCTGCGGGGGCATGTTCTTCTTTGTCAGCTTTGAGGGCCTCATCGTCTTGTATAAGATCATCTACATGATGATGCTTCTCTTCTGTGTTGCCCTATACCAGGTATGCTCGCCAGCCAATGACACCCGCCATCATTAGAATGCCTTGAATGTGTGCATACAGTAGGGGGTATGACTAGACTTAAGCATTTTCTTTAATGTTTGTTTTACATTTTGGCCCTTATTGCACTTAATTTTAAAATGCATCATCTGCAATTGGAATAGTGGAAAGCCGAGACATGTCTCTGTTCATACCCATATCTGTCGTGTCTGCAAGGTGGGCAGCTGACCACTTGTGCTCAGATTTCGTTTCTGCCTACATCACTTTTTTGTAGGGGATGCAATAGGATGAATTAGCATTTAAACTACACAAGATATGTGATCAAATGCCTCCCAGAAAGTGGTTTGAGTGATCGGAGTGAGTCGCTTACACTTGTATTTAGTGCTGCCCACTTGTTGACCTGATCACACAAGATGAGTTTTAAAACGGGGCCTTTGTGTCTGTTCCCAGGTTCACTATGAATGGTGGAGAAGAATCCTGAAGTACTTCTGGATGTCTGTGGTGGTTTATACTATGCTAGTTCTCATTCTGGTCTACACCTACCAGTTTGAAAACTCTCCCATAATTTGGTCAAATATGACTGGAATGAGCATGAAAAAGTGAGTCACACACCAACAGCTGATGACAGGATTTAAGCATGAGTATAAAATGCTGTCCTGTGTCAGCCTAAAATTCTAAGAGAGAAAGTGCTGTGGAAGGAGATCAGGTTGATTAACTTTTGCTCCTCCACTCCCCTCTCCTACCCCCGCTCCCAGACTGAAGGGCTTTGGCCTGGAGAAGTTCTCCGTGCGAGATCTCTTCACGCGGATCTTCATCCCCTCCTGCTTCCTCCTGGTGTGCATCCTGCACCTCCACTACTTCCACGATCGCTTCCTGCAGCTCACTGACCTGAAGGCTGTGGTGGCCAAGCAGGAGAGCACTGTTTACAGGTGAGTGCCTCACGGAAAGGCTGCCTGGCCCCCACGCTTACCACATGACACCGGCTCGCGCTTGGCACTGATAAACTGTCGTTTCCTGTCAGTCATGCTGGAGTGATATTGCTCAGGTTTTTGGCAAATGGACGTCTTTGCTATTTGTGGCTGTTTCCCAGGGTTCTTCGTTCCCATTTTTCCTCTTGTGTTTGCCTTCCCATGGCTTTGTTTAGTGCAGTTTGATGTAGTGTAGAATCAATGGTTTGCCTATAGTTAAGGGATGGAGCTGTGTGTGCTCCCATGCGTGAGCACGGTGACACCTGCAGACAAGCTGCAGAGAGTGAAGCTACTGAATTGTAAACTGCATTAACAGCTTGATTATGATTAAACTTCTTTCATTCAGACGTTATTCATATAGTTTGTGTAGGGAAGGCCCTTGTTATGACCATAGCGGTGATAGGAAGGTAATCACAGTCCACTTTCGGTTTTGAGTACTGTGCTTGTTTTCCCGTCTGTAAGCTGTAACCTACATCTTATCCCTGACGTGTCTGAAGCCGCTGCTTGGTTTCCCCCAGTACTGCTCTGTAATGTTCCTTGAGGAACCACATACATTTCGCCTGCACTGTGACTCCTCTTCTGCGAAAGAAAGCAGAAAGTCCCTCTGGAGAAACGCATACCTGATGAAATCATCACAGGGAGACATGCGCCATACTTGTAATGCTGATAAATTCTGCAGTCCTTTAGGGAATCGCATGGCCCTTTTGTAGCATCCGCATTCGGTCCCATTCATTGCTTTCCTGTTTTCTAGCCATTTTCTGCCATCATGTTGTCCTTGCCTTCTGTCGAACTTCCCTTAATCTCTCATATTTCCTCTGCCATCTGATTCCATTTTGCTTCCCACGTAGCCATGCCAAAGTCAATGGCCGTGTCTATCTGATCGTGAATAGGTGGGTATTTGCTTGCTTTCTGCTCCCCATTGGTGCCCCAGTGAATGTCTCTATCAGTAATTTTTCCTACACCCGCTCTCCCCACTAACCGTATGTGTATTTTTGAGTAGATAGTGATACCTTTAAGGTATCTGAATGGATCTTTCTTCTCGTTGAACTTGTGCTTTTCATTCACGGCTATTGAAGAATCCCGAGACCCTGCTGCTCCTCTCAGTCGCAGCTTTTTCGTGTTAAAATAATCACGCTCCTTGTGTTTGGATGGGCTGCGGTCTCGTTGTCCTGCAGGAAACCACCACACATGTGTTTGCCCCTCCTGCACTTTCTCCCGGAAATCTGTTCCAGATCTGCACCCCAGAACCCATTCCTAAGCTAAATCCTTTCCATATTTCTGCACCCTCTGGTCTTTTCTCCCCCAGCCTGGTCATTTCCAAGCATGCCATACATATGCTAATTTCCCTGTTTATCTTCCTTAAACAAATATTTGTAGACTTTCCCCAAGCAGATGTCTTCTTTCCAAGTCCCCTGCACTAAATAACAGAGTACTCACTTAATACTCACACTATGAAACTGATTCCTGTCTCTCAGAATATTCTCCCTCTGATCTCTTCTTTCTGTAATCTACTGTTTATACAGCATCAAGCAAAAAATCCCTACCCAACAGAATGAGTAAGTCTTAACGAAGACATGAAATGGCAGCTTTCATGCCATTTCATGCTTCCTGACCTTAAACTCTGACTCATTTTCTTCCATTGTTGGAAGAGATGTCAAGTTTAAGTGAATGCTGGCTATTTGTCTCATTCTACTGCAAACCTTAGTATTTGGAATGCAAATACATTCTTTTCATGGAAGTGAAAGTAATGTGAGACATGTAAGGAGTTCCCTGATCGCAGCCCACTGTGGTTAGCAGCAGAAAATGAATGGCTGTCACAGTAAATGTGATTGTAGTCGATGATGGGGCTGATGAAACTCCAACCTGTTCTCAGACTGGCTCATCCAGAGGGCAGCTTAGCTGATATTTCAATGATCAGCCCCTCCTCTGGCACGGAGGTGAGGGAGCCAGAGGGGAACTCACTCACAGAGGGGATCGTGGAGAAGCTGAAGGAGAAGCAGCTCAAAGAGGAGGAGAGCCGGCACTGCAGTGAAGGCACAGAGGAACCGCCCTCGGAGCAGAGCACAGGTAGGCACAGCCCACAGCAGGACCACGCTTTTGGATTTTGGTCATGATGCCCATGGGCGTGAGCTTTGGTGCACATTGGCCTCCACAAAGACATGATGATTTTTCCTAATTCCCAGGCCTTATAGGGTGCAGCCATTGTCCCAATCACTGAACAGATACTTCCCTGTTCGATACAGATCCTGTAAAGAACAAGTGGCACCTGGTCGTGGACCGGCTGACTGTGCTCTTCCTCAAGTTCCTGGAGGGCTTCCACAAGCTGCAGCTCTTCATTTGGTGGCTGCTGGAGATGCACATCATCAAGATAATCACATCCTACATTATTTTGTTTTGTATCAAGGAGGTAGGGGTGCCCCGCCCCCGAGCTGTAAGAACACCCTGTAGAAATCAGAGTGTCATGCTGTGTGGTACTCTGCTGTGTGCATTTGGACGTTTCTCCTGATAGGAGTTGTGCTACTGCAGTTGTGCTTCTGGCTCAGTGGGCGAGGATGTCCTCCTTGTGTTGCAGGTCACCCTGTTTAACTACGTTTTCTTGGCATCCTGGGCCTTTGCGCTTCCGTACAGCCAGTTCCGACCTTTAGCCTCCAACGTGTGCACCGTCTGGGCCTGCGTTATCATTGCCTGCAAAATGCTGTACCAGCTGACCTTCGTGGAACCCAACAAACATTCCGTAAATTGTTCAAAGGTGTGCACAGGATGCTCCACAGCGACGGGAATCCAGTGATCTGCCCTATAGTGTCTCTGTGCTGGTGTTTGTATGGCATTAACTCACATATTCGCTGTGTCCTAACAGCCGGAGAACTACTCCGATAAGGAGTATCTGGATGGTTCCCTGCTGTACAACAAATCTATAGACCCCTCCAACTGGGTGGGTCTGCAGCAGCATACGGACCTGCTGGGCAGCCTGAGGGTGAGGAAGAGGCAGCTCGTGTTTCTAACATGCAGTGCGAAGTGTTAGCACTGCAGCTCACTGCGTGCAGGCATCCAAACCTCATGGAAAGTCACCTGATCATTATTCGGACTCGTGGCTCTAATGTGACGCTTACATTGACATTATATGGCTGTCGAGGTTTGTATATACAGCTTATTCATGTGTCTGCAAGGCATCTTCTCAGCTGCCTTGGTTCTTTGGTCTCTCGTCAGGACAACTTTTTGTTGCTGGCCATCCTAGCTTTCGAAGTGACCATATATCGCCACCAGCAATACCACCGGTCGAGGAATAACCTCCCCGCACCTGTCGCTCGGATTATCTTCCATGACATAACGCGGCAACATCTCGATGATGGCATTATCAACTGTGCAAAGTACTTCATCAACTATTTCTTTTACAAGTTTGGCTTGGAGGTACCATACCCCTCGGAACACTGTATTCATAGCTGTTGAACATGGGGCAGATCTCTGATTGCGTATTTTCTCTGCACATCCCTCTTTCTGCCTCCGTGTCTGATGAAGACGTGCTTCCTGCTGGCTGTCAATGTGGTGGGGCAGCGGATGGACTTCTATGCCATGCTCCATGCCTTCGCTCTGATCATAGTCATGTACCGACGCCGGAGGAAAGCCATCGCGGAGATCTGGCCCAAGTACTGCTGCTTCCTGGCCTGCATGCTGACGCTGCAGTACTTTATTTGCGTGGGGATCCCGCCAGCGGCCTGTAAAGGTGAGCCCTGTTGCAGTGGCTGCTTCAGCAGCCTGGCAGCCTGGGAGACACTGGGGATCTTCAGCAGGTGACTGCAGCTCCGCAGATCTGGTGTCTTCTGTGCCCCCCAGACTACCCATGGAGGTTTCCCAATTCAAGTGCAAACTCCAACATCATCAAGTGGCTCTACCTGCCAGATTTCTACACCAAACCCAACCCCATGTTTCTCCTTTGTGAGTACACCCCCCCCGCCCCACCCCAGGTGAAACTTTGGGTTGCTCTGAGGCTGTGCAGTGTACCAGCAGGCCCATGCACACTCTCTCTCTCTCCCACACAGACGATTTCATGCTGCTGCTGTGCGCCTCCCTGCAAAGGCAGATCTTTGACGAGGAGAACCAGGCCGCTGTGCGCCTCATGGCCGGAGATAATGTGGAGATCTGTAGGGATCTGGATGCTGCTACCTTCAGCCTGCACAACCCTGTCCCTGATTTCATCTACTGCAGGTGCACTCCCTCTCTAACCTCCGTGTGTGGTCACAGTGTCCACTGGGTGGCATGTGTGGTCACTGTATTTAGGGGGGGTGTGCGTGGTTGCAGTGGCCAGTGGGAGGCGTGCATAGTCAGGGTGTCTACTGGGGGTCATTTGTGGCCACGGTGCCTACTGGGGGGGCATGCATGGTCACAGTGTCCTGTGGGGGACATGCATGGTCACGGTATCCATGAGGGTGTGCATAGTCCCAGGGGCCAATGGGCCAATCACGGGTTCCCTTCACTAAAATGGACTGAATATATTGCAGTATGTAATTACTGTATATTGTGATGAATCAAACACAACAGGAAGCATTCATTATCAGCTACAGACAAAATTAACAGCTATCTAATATTATCTGATACAATAGAGTATAATACCAATTTCTGAATTTCCTGAATGATCTGGAGTGGCTTTTCCGCTTACCTTGTATTGGGCTGTTCGGCGCGGTATCTGATTATCTGTTATGACATTGCAGTGGATGGAAACCGTGCCCTGATGCTTGTAAATGATCTTTAGGCTGTTTGTGGTGCCCTCAATGTTTTCCAGGAAGTAGTGATGTGATTTCTCTATGCCGGTCTCCACAGCAGTCCATCTGTCCTGGAGGTCTCTGTCTCTAAGTGCTCTCTTAAGCACTTTGTTTTAACCGGAGGTTTTGATCTCCTCCGGTTTCCACAGTGCTCACCGAACTCGAGGGCCCGGCCCGAGTCTGCCCGGCCTAATTGATTATGTACACATCCCACTGTTTTGGTGCGTGAAGTGGATACGTCTTTTATTATCTGACTGTCCATCACCCAGCAAGTTGGGAAAGCATCACATGAACCTTCTCTGCTCGTTCCCTCTTAATCCATCCTTCTGTGCCTCAGATCAGATTACCATCAGGAGGGAGGAAATCTATACTTCACAACCACTCTGTCCCTCTCACGCCCACGTTTTTCTGCACAGACGCAATTTTCATTCACATAATTCAATAAGTAGCTTTTAAGTATAGAAAGGGATTTTTCCTAATATGTTACGGCTTAAAGAAGAGCGACAGGCATCCACTCTGGTCCATCAGCATAAGGCCTCAGTTTGACATGCAGCTTTTCATCAGAGTGGCCTGACATGACAGCAGACTGCTGTGCTACACGACCTGCATGGTGCTTGAAAGGCCGGCTGAAATAATGGCTCTTTACAACATGGGGCGGCATTTCGGAGGTTAAAGAGGGGAGTGCTCTTTTGTCGTAAATGATCCACTGCCCGTCCCAGAAGGCCTAACAAATCACTGCACATATTCTTCTCACATTCCCATGGGATTCCTAGGTTATGGGGCACGTTTTCCTAATGAAGACTGATATGTGGACTTGTGTAATGCTGAGTGGGATTCAGTCAGGTGAGATCATGGAAAGATGCCAATGCACTAAGGACCCAGAAGATATTTATAAAGGTTTACTTTCCTTTAAACTTTCAATATTAGTATATAGTTGGAGCTTAGACATCCTATACACATATAAGCATGACATACACATATATAATATGTATAATATGTAATATTCATCTTATGGCAATTATTTTTTTGGCCATTTCATCCATTAATTCATCCACTTTCCAGATCTGCTTATCTAGATCAGTATTGCAGGAAGCGTGGGCCTATTCCCACCACACGGGGTCCGCCCAGAAAGGGCCTATCCCCAACCACTCGGGGTCCGCCCAGAAAGGGCCTATCCCCAACCACTCGGGGTCCGCCCAGAAAGGGCCTATCCCCAACCACTCGGGGTACGCCCAGAAAGGGCCTATTCCCACCACTCGGGGTACGCCCAGAAAGGGCCTATCCCCAGCCACACGGGGTACTCCCAGAAAGGGCCTATCCCCAGCCACTCGGGGTACACCCAGAAAGGGCCTATCCCCAGTCACACGGGGTACTCCCAGAAAGGGCCTATCCCCAGCCACTCGGGGTACACCCAGAAAGGGCCTATCCCCATCCACTCGGGGTACGCCCAGAAAGGGCCTATCCCCAGCCACTCGGGGTACGCCCTGAATGGGCCTATCCCCAGCCACACGGGGTACGCCCAGAGTGGGCCTATCCCCAGCCACTCGGGGTACGCCCAGAGTGGGCCTATCCCCAGCCACTCGGGGTACGCCCAGAGTGGGCCTATTCCCAGCCACACAGGGTATGCCCAGAGTGCGCCTATCCCCACCACATCTTTGGTGAGCCCGAGTGCTGATGGTGTGTGTGAGTTTCCCAGTTTCACTTAGTACTTCTTGTCAGGAATTTGGTGATCCATTTGCAGGTGGAGGAGGGCATAGCTTAATTCTCCTGGCAAGAAGTGCTGCTCCCCAAAGCACAATGTCCGTAAATCCATCTGAATTGAAGAAGCACGGCATCAAAGTGTCAGAAATGGATTTGTTGATGTTTAGAAGTTCTTCTCAGGAGAATCTGATTGTTGCACGATCGTTCCAGACATGACCAGTAAACAAAAACAAAATGAGTGAGAGAGAGCACCGCGGTATCCGTGCACAGGGCCATCTTAGACCTGTTTTCTATTTTATCCACATTGTTTTTTGATTATTATTATTATTATTAATAACTATTGCAATAAAGCAATAAAATGTCTGCATAGTAAACACATTTATTATCCAATATCCTGTATCCATTCTTAGTGCCACACAATGAAATTCAGACAGCTAGGAGCTGGCCTGGTGGAGATTGTGAAACAGACTAAAGATACTCTGTGCTTGAGTGAAGGACTCTATCCACCTTCTGAAGAACATTAAATGTGCAAATTACTGATGGAACAAAGATAAGTAAATATGGAATTCAAAGAAGGGCTCTACAGCAAAGATATCAACAACAAAACACATTTAATGAGGTTTGTTATGTAGAAGAACCTTTAGTGATGGGAGGGGGGGTCGTCATATTAGCCCCAAGACAGATAGCTGCTGAAAAGCATGTACATCAAGAGAGATGGCATTACAGGTAACTGAAGAAAAATCAATTAAAGTGTTGGCCAAATTATGTCAGCAAATTTGGAAAACAGCTCAATAGCCTACAGAGTGGGAGAGGTGGGTTATATTTAATACCAAAGAAAGGGGATCTGACAGAATGAGAAAAAGTCTGCAATCACATCCCAGTAAGATTATGCTAAGGACTTCTCAATGCAGTTTAGAGTTCTGTGTAGAAAGAGAATTGTACAGGCTGCAATCAGGAAAGACAAAGGAACAAGAAACATTATTCCTGATACATAATGGATAAAAACACTACAATAAACACTTTGATACCACATAACATTGTGAAAATGTGCTATGTAAATAAAATGTAATTGAGTATTATGTACATTACCGTAGTGTACTATAGTGTATTTAAATTATACACAGTTCAGTCATTTAATTTCTTCAGTACTGTAATTTGAAAAACATGTGAAACAGCCGTACTCTATTTTGAAATTAATAACATCAAGAAAATAGTGACGCTGTCCGTTCTGTTACTTTATATTCATGTAATAAATATACAAATGTCAATTTGATTGTAATCTGCCTGAGACATAAGGGAAAAAATATTTAAAATGATCATCTTCTTATAGTGATCAATTTCACCCAGACAGACGTGATCACTATAAGGGGTTTCCAATTTATATTTGTACTTCAGTAACATTTAATGAATAAATTTTTTGTTTGCATCTCCATATTTCTCCATCAGAAATTTCAATCAGTAACCAATATTCTTTTGTCTAATATCGCCAGTGAAACTTGCCAGCACGGAATTAATCACACCATTTTTTGTTCTGTGAAACCAAAAAGCCAGATTTTTTGGCCAGATTTAATGAACTATAAGCATTTTGTGGGTGGTATGAATAAAATATAAAGGAAAGGCTGCACCCTGGGTTTTGATTGCAGAGATCTGGAGATTTTTACCGTCCTATGTAGTTCTGTTCTTTAGTATTGGAACTGGTCTTCTGCAGTGGACAATAACATGAAACGGGTACACAAGAAGTACACATATTCAGGAACACCCAAGGGTATGGACTGGAACAGCTGGTGACACAAATAGGAAATTATCCGTTGGCCAGACCATTCCATTTGCCAATGCTTTCTGTTCAGCCTTTGAAGAATGCAGCCTATGTAGGCTACTGTACATCTTCAGAGGATACAGCCCCTGAATTCAGACTCGGCCCATGCGATGCAGAGCATGTGACGTACTGTTGGATTTCTATTTTCATTGGCTATTCATTCCTTCCATTTTTCGAGAGCTACAGGGTATTTGGTGACCAGGAGATCTGTCAAAATAGGATCATTCATCCTCAGATGTTTTCCCAATGATTACCCAGAAAGGCGAGCTTATCGGCTAAGACTGTGAATGTATTGGCTTGAGGGATGGCTTAAACTTGGGAAAGATCTGTGCGTCATAGTGTGCCTACATCCCAAAACTGTTTTTGATGGCTCCCTCACTCCCTCCCTCCCTCCCACCCTCTCTCGATGACTCCATTTCTAAAGTTGAAAGTTCATGAAGCTGATGAGGGAAAGAATGAGTGAGTGAGCGCAGAGGGCAGCACAAACAAAAAGCAGCATTGGAACACACACTGGACTTTCAGTAGTTGTCAGAATTTGCCAGATAGGTTTAAGATTTTAGATGCGTCACACAGACGGGATTATATAGTGTACATCTGCTTGTTGAGTACATGCAATTATATGTACACGTGTTAAATGCCATTAATCGTCAAGGTGTGTGATTAAAAAACAGGTAACATCACTACTTATAATACAATACCTTCTCTTTTTGTATTGTCATCTGTTCATTGAGCCTTTCTGAATGCATCGAAATTCGTCTTGTACTTGGTCACTCGTACTGTTTTTTGGAAATAAATCTTTATATCACAAGTTTAAATTAACCATTAAACAAATATTATTATATGGGTGATTCTCATGAATTACAGATTTTTTTCAAAAAATAAATGTCATGGTGAAATACTGTTGTTTTTTGTGAAAAGCAACTTACATTAACTGACCTTTTTCACTATATTAAAATTATGCAATTTGTCCCTTTGGTTTGATCCTTGTTTCCACAAATAGGTAGTCAAAACTCAGTAACACATAACTACATAAAATGTTTCTAAATCTTTTCAACTTTATTGCATGTAATTCACAATAATCCATCAAATTGTATAAGATGTATATTTTTTTGCTCAGTTTTTGTTTTTACTCATCTTGGTAATTCATTTCATGGATTTAATTAAATGCTTTTATTACTGAAATAAACATGACAAAATTTACTTCCCCAGATGCAAAATTAACAGTTTAGGCAAATTGTAATATTTGAGTCTGTCTTATTACACTAATGTCAGAATTTGGAGAAAATGAATGTGTTACACTAATGAATTTGTCCCATGTACTCCCCTTCCTGTTAATATGGGAATTCAATGTGTAAATATTTATGATTATGAGTTCAAGAATTAGATGCAATTAATCACGGAAAACTGTACAATTAGTGATTTTTTTTATTGATTCCCAGCCCTAATAACACATGAAATCTACATGCAGGTAATCAGTGCAAACCCACATCTCAGTGATGACTCCACTCTAAATCTGCAGGTCTTACCTGGACATGCTGAAGGTCATCATGTTCAGCTACCTCTTCTGGTTTGTCCTCACCATCATCTTCATTACGGGTACCACTCGCATCAGCATCTTCTGCATGGGCTACCTGGTGGCCTGTTTCTACTTTCTACTCTTTGGAGGGGACCTGCTTCTCAAGCCCATTAAGGAGATCCTGCACTACTGGGATTTTCTGATCGCCTACAACGTGTTTGTGATCACCATGAAGAACATCCTGTCAGTAAGTGGTCAGCACTGACCCTGCTGAATGGACGGCTGTGGTGCTCAGCCTGCCCTCCATATGCCTCTTCTCTGCAGAAGTGTGAGGGTTAATCTGCTCTGAAAATAGTGCAGATGAGGCTGTTTGTCTTTCACGCACAATGTCTCTGCAGCTGTGGTAGTGTGGCGTGTGTTGCGGCCCTGGATTTTAAAGACTTCTTAAAATGTGTGTTAAAGCTGCTGTTTCTCTCCCAGATAGCTGCCTGCGGCTACATTGACTTCCTGGTGAAGAACAGATGCTGGCTTATCCAGCTGTTCAGCCTGGCCTGCACCATTAAGGGATACTCACGCCGTGAGTGACTCTGAGTGACTGCTCCCATATCCAGAACTTCTGGCGCGCTCTTTTTGCTCAGACCTGGCCACACACCATAACCACAAGCCATTTGCTCCCTGGTCTGCAGCTGAGCCGGAGCCAAGTTGTGAGCTGCCCAGTGACGAGGCCGGAATCATCTGGGACAGCATCTGCTTCGCCTTCCTGCTCCTGCAGAGACGCGTCTTCATGAGCTACTACTTTCTACACGTTGTGGCCGACATCCGCTCCTCGCAGATCTTGGCCTGTAGGTGAGTGACTTGGCCTCGCTGTCACGGCCAGGCGTACAGGATGAACCATCCAAGTGGCACACAACTGACGACTCAGGGCTGCAAGTGACAACTCAAGTCAGTTTATTTTTATATAGCGCCTTTCACAACAGAGTTGCCCCGAGGCGCTTTACGTGGGTGTGCTGTGATACATGACATCATCGGTCTTTGTTTCAGAGGGGCGGAGTTGTTCCAGGCCATCATTGTGAAAGCAGTGAGGGCCAGACTTGAGGAGGAGAACAAGTCCATGGACCAGCTCAAGAGACAGTGAGACCCACACAGAAAGAAACATCTAGATACTGTGTGAATCTGTTACTGTATGGGGTGGCCCAGCAGCCGAATGTGTGTGTGGTGAGCCCACGCCTCTCTCTCAATGCAGAATGGACCGCATCAAGACCCGACAGCAGAAGTTTAAGAAGGGCAAGGAGAAGATGCTGAGCATAGCCCAGGAGTCAGGCGAGGGGCAGAGGCTGATCGAGCAGGAGCAGGAGGAGGACGAGGAAGGTAGGGGCGGGAAGAGCACTCGTGTTCCGCGCGTGGCCTGTCAGCGTAGGAAGCCACCGGTGAAACATCGACCAGTCACTGTGTGGCAGTGTACCTAATGAAATAAATTCACTCTTATTTGCTTATCTGTAGTTTACCAGGCCTTCAGTGAGCTGTGTTTTTGGTTGGGGAGGTAGTTAGTTTTTGTGCTGTAGTAATTAATTACGGAGATGTAGAATAAATGGAAATAAAGCAGCATGTGAATGTGGCGAGTGCTGCTGGGGGGTGTCCACAGAGGGCTGTCCTTCGGCCTGAGCCTGCAGGTCACCTGCTTTTGTGGGCATCCAGGTCACTATTGTTTTCGCTCTTAGCTGATTTTCATATCATTTACATATTAAGTATATCAGCAAGTTGTAATAAATGAAAACATTTGTTTCTGCTGTTGTGCAAGAAAAATGTATGAAATTCTTTGCCTTTCTGTACCATTTTCACTGTTATGTAGACATACATTTTTTACACTTCTGAATATTTGAGATATTAAGGGAGCAGTTTCAGCATTAATATTTGAAACGTTTTATTTTAGGAGAACCAGACAAAGAAACAGCCAAGGCCAAAAAAAAGGCGTGGTGGCGGCCGTGGGTTGACCACGCTTCCAGTAGGTTCCGCCTGTCCTTCACTGAACCTTGTATCCCTGACCAGAACTCTAAGGGTTCCCATACGTCCTGGGCTCCTCAAAATACCAGGACCAAACATCTAAAAACAAATAAAGGATTTCATTCAAACTTTATTCCTTTTATACCCCTATTTAAGGTTTCTGCTAAAATATACTTATGGCAAATCTAGAGGAGATTGAGGACAATGAAAGAATTGAGGGTAGTGATTGTTTTAGAGAGAGTTTCGAATCTGCTTAGCATGTAGGGATGTTTTCCTGAGACTGATATTTTGGTGCATGAGGACCAGCTTGCCTGTGGGAAAGGGTGTAATTCTATATTAGCGCTAGCTGGGGAGGGCCGTTCTGCCAGGGAGAGAATTGCTTGTCAAAGCGTTCCTCTGCTGAATTCGCACAGATACAGGGCATAAATCGCAACCTTAAATAGCGTGTATGTTGCTAAGTGGAAAAAAAGAAATAATGTCTGAATGGACTTCAGCTGTGATCTATTGAGTTTGATCTGTGTGATGTTTGGTCCTGGGAGCCCCTTGCCGAGAATCACTTCGACAAGGCGAGAGTCCCATCTGCACGCTTGCTCTGTCAGACACCCAGCGCTAGCCGCCCTCGGCCCATAGCCCGCTCTGTGACGGCCTCACAGAGTAGAGCGCAGGGTGAGCCAATCACACGCCAAATATACGCACCTCAAGAGCCATGGGAGAAATTGAAGCTGGGAAGGCAGGGCCCCTCCGAGCCGTGCTCAGCTGTGGAGTGGATGGCGCCTGTAGACCCTCCGAGCCGCGCTCAGCTCTGGTTGGACGGGGCCTGTAGACCCTCCGAGCCGCGCAGAGCTCTGGTTGGATGGCGCCTGTAGACCCTCCGAGCCGCGCTCAGCTCTGGTTGGACGGCGCCTGTAGACCCTCCGAGCCGCGCTCAGCTCTGGAGTGGACGGCGCCTGTAGACCCTCCGAGCCGCGCTCAGCTCTGGTTGGACGGGGCCTGTAGACCCTCCGAGCCGCGCTCAGCTCTGGTTGGACGGCGCCTGTAGACCCTCCGAGCCGCGCTCAGCTCTGGAGTGGACGGCGCCTGTAGACCCTCCGAGCCGCGCTCAGCTCTGGTTGGACGGGGCCTGTAGACCCTCCGAGCCGCGCTCAGCTCTGGAGTGGACGGCGCCTGTACACCCTCCGAGCCGCGCTCAGCTCTGGTTGGACGGCGCCTGTAGACCCTCCGAGCCGCGCTCAGCTCTGGAGTGGACGGCGCCTGTAGACCCTCCGAGCCGCGCTCAGCTCTGGTTGGACGGGGCCTGTAGACCCTCCGAGCCGCGCTCAGCTCTGGAGTGGACTGCGCCTGTAGACCCTCCGAGCCGCGCTCAGCTCTGGTTGGACGGCGCCTGTAGACCCTCCGAGCCGCTCACAGCCTGGAGTGGACGGGGCCTGTAGACCCTCTGAGCCACTCACAGCTCTGGAGTGGACGGCGCCTGTAGACCCTCCCAGCCGCTCACAGCTCTGGTTGGACGGCGCCTGTAGACTCTCCGAGCCGCTCACAGCTCTGGAGTGGACGGTGCCTGTAGACCCTCCCAGCCGTGCTCAGCTCTGGTTGGACGGCGCCTGTAGACCCTCCCAGCCGTGCTCAGCTCTGGTTGGACGGCGCCTGTAGACCCTCCCAGCCGTGCTCAGCTCTGGTTGGACGGCGCCTGTAGACCCTCCGCGCCGCGCACAGCTCTGGAGTGGACGGCGCCTGTACACCCTCCCAGCCGCGCTCAGCTCTGGTTGGACGGGGCCTGTAGACCCTCCCAGCCGCGCACAGCTCTGGAGTGGACGGGGCCTGTAGACATTCCTCTGGGATCAGCTCTAATGTTTCTCCATTACTCTTGGTGGCTCTCTGGTGCAGTGCTCTCCAGATCATCGCCTGTCATTTTCACACTGTCAACGTTTTTCATGTTTTTTTCTGTTCTCCCCATCAGTTACGTCATCTCAGCCATTCCTGTCATCCCACTACGCTTTTCTGTTCAAGGGTACAAGGCAGTCTTGTGTCTCTGGCCCTCTCCTGAGGTGTCCTTGTGTCGTTCTCGATGCCGCATAATTGGACTTGCTGTGCTGAAGCCGTCAGACAGAGGCTTCACGATCAGCCCCGCTCACGTCGTCCTGTGACATGCTCGCTCTCCATCAGCGCGCATTTTTCCTACAAGACCTATGATTTAATTGTGTGATTTAATTACAGTAAAAAGCCTTTCCTATAAAACCGTGAGACTTGTTCACAATAGGTAATGGAGCCTCACATCACTTTTGCTCCTTTCATTATTATATTTTCTTTTACAACTATGATAATGATAAATTAAGTTAAAATGATAATCTTGATCAACAACTTCAAAAGTGATATTTAACATTAATAAAGGTCTGAATAGGCAGGAGCTCCACCATGAAATGAATATTTTCCTTTCCACTGGGTTAGTGTTGAATGCTTTTGGGTGGTTTCGCCATCACAGTAAAGCTTTTCAGTCCTGCTTTCACCTGATGGCAGCCTGTGCTGATGCTGTATTAACCGAGTGTGTGATACTTTACCCCCCAGTGGTTAGAAGTGGAGATTATTACTTATTTGAGACTGACAGTGAGGAGGATGAGGAAGACGATGATGAAAAAAAAGACGAAGAGCCGCCCAAGAGATCAGCTTTTCAGGTGAGCTCAATAGCATAACGACTAATGTCCGTCAATAACCACCCAGACTGTGGCCATTTATGATGTCGTCACAGATTTTTGTGATTAATTTCCACAGCTTCAAGATAGTAAATTATGTACTTGTGCATAATAGATAAAATAGAATACAGTTTTGCAGTTTTGATTAAAGTTCCTGTGTGTGTTTCTTTATTTTTAGAATGCACTAATTCTTCTCTTTCCCTTCCACTAAAGGATTAGCCCGGAACGCGTAACTCTCCTGCTAACACGTTTCCTGTACTCTTCTTTGTAGAGAGCAATCCGAAAATTTGCCTCTGCCTTGTTGGCTTTGCCACGGTCAATACTTAAGCTGCCCAAAACTATACTGCAGTATGTGATCAGGGCAGCTAAGGTATTACGTCAGGTGTACTTTTACAGTTTTGCTCTGCGTGTCGTTTCCCCCAAACTGCATTTCCATTCTGTCGTTCCTCATCACTTTCATTAACCTTTATTTTATCAGGCAAAGCATTACTAACAGTTTCTTATTTACATTGACAATAACCCTTTCTGTTCAGACTCGAATTTCTAAATCTTCCCTACAGTTTAAAACCAGAATGGAAATACAGTGAGTTTTTTTTTTCTGTGGCGATGTAGATGGTTTATTTTTCTTGCCCGTTTGACCTGCCTTGTTGGTCATCCTGGCCTTGTTGGTCATCCTGGCCTTGTTGCCAGCATTTTGCATGCTGTGGAGCCTTTTCTTGGGTGGATCATTGGTCATATATTTGATTTCTGATCATGATTGAATTTTTGCGTGTGGTTTACTCCATTCAAAAAGGCTTTGATGGTGCCTCAGTTCACAAATGAAATACTGCTTGTCTCTTAGAGCCACACACAAAAGTCACGCCCAGAGAGTTCTCCTCATTTGGGATTTCATTAGAGAAATCCCCACGTCTTCCTGTAGTGTTTGTACCTTTGCTATGCTTGTACTTTCAAGGTTCAGGGGGTGACTTGCAGTGCCTTTTACCTATGAGCTATTAGTATCAAGTTGCCCTTGAATGTTGTCGGCCCTGAAGTTTGTCTCCTCTCTTTAGTTTCTCTACCATGCCTGGGTCACCAACTCTAAAACTGCCTTAAAGGAGCGTAGCAAAGGCAAGCACAAGTTCTGGAGGAGGTATACTGGCCGGGGAAAGGCAAAGAAGGACCAGAAGGAGGGTATGGATTTCTTCTTCTGTTTCTCTGCAGCAGATGTATTGCCCTTCTTTGAATGGGTTGCCTCACTTCACGTTGCTGGCGTGTGGAATGGCAGCATTAGCTACCCGGTATTTTGTTTATTCCCGTGAGATAAACACACATGGAAAAGCATACGTCGTCTTGCAGGGCACGTGGCGATAGAAATGGGTGAACCGGAGGATGATGACAATGACGAAGGCGGGAATAAGTCTGATGGTCCAGGTCGGTATGAAATGTACACAGTAGGCAACATAGTGAATCTGTTTAACCAGGAATGTTGTGGCCCATCATCCCATGTGAATGTGCAGGAAATGCAGGTATCTGTCTCGTCATACCTTCACAGACAACATCATCAAGCGGATCTTCAACATCATCAAGTTCACTTGGGTCCTCTTCCTGACTACACTAAACAGCTTCACAGCCTGGCTGAACTCCATCTGCCAAGAGTATATTGATATCTCAACCGTTCTGCGCATGGAACGGTGCATGCTCACCCGAGAGGTCAAGAAGGTAGGTCTCCTGCTTCCTGACACGTTTCTTTTTAGCTGTACCCCTAACTTCAATATACCCTACCCTCAATCCCATGTGTTAACATGGTGACAGTTGGATTACCTTGGATGCGGACCTAGTTTGATGCTGCCCAGGCCCTGTATGAAGGACACCCACTGTGTCACATAGGGCAATGTGCCATCCCGGGAGAGCATCCACATCTACTACCAGAGGAAGATGCGCAGGAACCAGTCCAGGGAATCATCACTGGACAGGATCGATGAGGAAGACTCCCAGCGAGGCAGGAACAAGCACGGACAGCTAGAGAGTGAGGATTCCATGGTGTCACGCGAAAGCATTTCCAGGTAAAGCAACAGATCAGGCTCTACTTTGGTGAACATCTAAAGATAGGAGGAGATGCCTAACGACAATATGCACCGTGTCGACTACCCGTAAAGATCCTTAGTAATGGAGTAAGTTAGGCTGAATGCGTTGCTCTTTCTGATGCCCGATTCCCTCTTGGCTTCCATGCCGCTCTTGTCTGTCACGCTTTCCCCTTCACCATGTCATTCCAGCGCCTACACTGAGGCCACCATGCTGTTTTCCCGCCAGTCCACGCTGGACGACCTGGATGGACCATCTGAGAGCATCCCCAAAACCAGCGAGCGTGCCCGACCCAAGCTGCGCAAGATGTACTGCCTGGACATCTCCAACTCCTCTGCGGACAGCGGCAGTAGCATGCTATCCAGGTGCCCGAGTCTCCTCCTGTCTGTAGTTGGCCTCCATGCTGGGGCAGGGGCATGGCTTCAGGGATACTGGCTTCAGTTGTAAGCTGATTGATCCCCAGAGTGCCTCTTCCCCTGCCACTCATCAGTTCAGAACAAGTCATTGGCTAATGATATGGTTGGCCCCGTCCCTCTGTATGAATGATGGTTGCTCTTGTGCTCCCCACTTTATAAATTCCCTGGTTTATAAATCGCCACTGTTGGGGGCAGGTATTCGGTCTGTGGTAGACTGTCAATGCATTTCCAGCATGTTCAATGCCCTGATCAGCAGCTTAGGGAACTTCTGTGTAGAATGCTGTACTTGATAAACGTGCAGTAATGGAGGAAGACGTGCACAGGTGACTAACTGTATGCTGTGTGCCATTCCTCTCTTGCAGTGAGACCACGCAGTGTATCATACTGTCCTCCCGCCAGGGCACCACCGACACCATCGAGGAGGTTGAGGATGAGCAGGAATCTGTGGCAGTGGAAGAGGAAACACCTTGGGGGCCTGCAGAGCACGGCACTGAGGAGGCGCAAGGTCTGTGGTGGTCCAGAGAGCTGGAGGAGGATCACCAAGGGCCAGAGCCAGGAGAGACAGTGGAACTTCCGCAGGATAACGGCAGCGACGATGCCAAGGAGGGAGGGGCTGAGCCATGTACCCCAGACACTGATGCCCCCACTGATGCAGAAGTGCCACCTTCTTACAGCAAGGCTGTGAGCTTCGACCGCATCTCTGTCAGCTTAGACGAGGATGGCGAGAAGCGGCTCATGGCCATGACTCCCGACGACAGCAGGTCAGACTGTCTGGATGACATCGCTCTGCCCTCGCTGAGCCATGAGCTGACAGCCAGCGAGCTCCTTCTGCACAAGTGAGACCCCTCCCTGTACCTCATTCATTGTGAGGCTAAGCTTGAGCCAGCCCTGCGGTTGAGAGCCCTACCCATTCACGGCTTCTGTCCTGCAGGATGTTCCATGACGAGGAGCTGGAAGAGTCTGAGCACTTTTACCAGGGGCAGCCTCAGCTGCTGCAGCTGTGCTATGCCCTCTACATCATGCTTGTAGCACACTCGGAGATGGTCTGCTACTTAGTCATCATTCTCAACCACATGGTCTCTGCCTCTGTGGCCACCCTGGTGCTGCCCGTCCTGATCTTCCTGTGGGCCATGCTGTCTGTGCCGCGGCCCAGTAAGCGCTTCTGGATGACGGCCATAGTCTACACAGAGGTACGCTGTACTGCATTATACTTCAGCTGGCAGGCCTGGAGATCCATCCAGAGCTCTATGTCATTGGTCTACTGCGGATTTGTTTGGGGCCTCGTGTAGTGGCAGATTTGCACAACTTAGTTATGGGAAGGGAACCCTAGGATATATTATTTACTAATAGCAAAAACCCATGGGAATCCAAAGATACTATTTACCAATAGCAAAAACCCATGGGAATCCAAAGATACTATTTACCAATAACAAAAGGCCATGGGAATCCAAAGATACTATTTACCAATAACAAAAGGTCATGGGAACCCAAATATGGTATTTACCAATAACAAAAGGCCATGGGAACCCAAAGATGGTATTTACCAATAACAAAATGCCATGGGAACCCAAAGATGGTATTAACCAATAACAAAATGCCATGGGAACCCAAAGATGGTATTAACCAATAACAAAATGCCATGGGAACCCAAAGATGGTATTTACCAATAACAAAAGGCCATGGGAACCCAAAGATACTATTTACCAATAACAAAAGGCCATGGGAACCCAAATATGTTATTTACCAATAACAAAAGGCCATGGGAACCCAAAGATACTATTTACCAATAACAAAAGGCCATGGGAACCCAAAGATGGCATTTACCAATAACAAAAGGCCATGGGAACCCAGAGATACTATTTACCAATAACAAAAGGCCATGGGAACCCAAAGATGGTATTTACCAATAACAAAAGGCCATGGGAACCCAAAGATGGTATTTACCAATAACAAAAGGCCATGGGAACCCAAAGATACTATTTACCAATAGCAAAAGGCCATGGGAATCCAAAGATGGTATTTTCCAATAACAAATGGCCATGGGAACCCAAAGATGGTATTTACCAATAACAAAAGGCAATGGGAACCCAGAGATACTATTTAACAATAACAAAAGGCCATGGGAA
Source organism: Brienomyrus brachyistius (assembly GCF_023856365.1). Taxonomy (NCBI): domain Eukaryota; kingdom Metazoa; phylum Chordata; class Actinopteri; order Osteoglossiformes; family Mormyridae; genus Brienomyrus; species Brienomyrus brachyistius. The sequence continues at coordinate 428,458 of NW_026042328.1, read as the reverse complement.
CCCAAAGAGGGTATTTACCAATAACAAAAGGCAATGGGAACCCAAAGATACTATTTACCAATAACAAAAGGCCATGGGAACCCAAAGATGGTATTTACCAATAACAAAAGGCAATGGGAACCCAGAGATACTATTTAACAATAACAAAAGGCCATGGGAACCCAAAGAGGGTATTTACCAATAACAAAAGGCCATGGGAACCCAAAGATACTATTTACCAATAACAAAAGGCCATGGGAACCCAAAGATGGTATTTACCAATAACAAAAGGCAATGGGAACCCAGAGATACTGTTTAACAATAACAAAAGGCCATGGGAACCCAAAGAGGGTATTTACCAATAACAAAAGGCCATGGGAACCCAAAGATACTATTTACCAATAACAAAAGGCCATGGGAACCCAAAGATGGTATTTACCAATAACAAAAGGCAATGGGAACCCACAGATGGTATTTACCAATAACAGAAGGCCATGGGAATCCAAAGATACTATATACCAATAACAAATGGCCATGGGAATCCAAAGATGGTATTTACCAATAACAAATGGCCATGGGAACATAAAGATGGTATTTACCAATAACAAAAGGCAATGGGAACCCAAAGATGGTATTTACCAATAACAAAAGGCAATGGGAACCCAAAGATGGTAATTACCAATTAAAAATGGCCATGGGAATCCAAAGATACTATTTACCAATAACAAAAGGCAATGGGAACCCACAGATGGTATTTACCAATAAGAAATGGCCATGGGAACATAAAGATGGTATTTACCAATAACAAATGGCCATGGGAACCCAGAGATACTATTTACCAATAACAAAAGGCCATGGGAACCCAAAGATACTATTTACCAATAACAAAAGGCCATGGGAACCCAAAGATGGTATTTACCAATAACAAAAGGCCATGGGAACCCAAAGATACTATTTACCAATAACAAAAGGCAATGGGAACCCACAGATGGTATTTACCAATAACAAAAGGCCATGGGAACATAAAGATGGTATTTACCAATAACAAATGGCCATGGGAACATAAAGATGGTATTTACCAATAACAAATGGCCATGGGAACATAAAGATGGTATTTACCAATAACAAATGGCCATGGGAAAACAAAGATACTATTTACCAATAACAAAAGGCCATGGGAACCCAAAGATACTATTTACCAATAACAAAAGGCCATGGGAACCCAAAGATGGTATTTACCAATAACAAATGGCCTTGGGAATCCAAAGATACTATTTACCAATAACAAATGGCCATGGGAATTCAAAGGTGGTATTTACCAATAACAAATGGCCATGGGAACCCAAAGATGGTATTTACCAATAACAAAAGGCAATGGGAACCCAGAGATACTATTTAACAATAACAAAAGGCCATGGGAACCCAAAGAGGGTATTTACCAATAACAAAAGGCAATGGGAACCCAAAGATACTATTTACCAATAACAAAAGGCCATGGGAACCCAAAGATGGTATTTACCAATAACAAAAGGCAATGGGAACCCAGAGATACTATTTAACAATAACAAAAGGCCATGGGAACCCAAAGAGGGTATTTACCAATAACAAAAGGCCATGGGAACCCAAAGATACTATTTACCAATAACAAAAGGCCATGGGAACCCAAAGATGGTATTTACCAATAACAAAAGGCCATGGGAACCCAAAGATACTATTTACCAATAACAAAAGGCCATGGGAACCCAAAGATGGTATTTACCAATAACAAATGGCCTTGGGAATCCAAAGATACTATTTACCAATAACAAATGGCCATGGGAATTCAAAGGTGGTATTTACCAATAACAAATGGCCATGGGAACCCAAAGATATATTTGTCAGGGTCAGTACTGTATGACCCCGCCCTCTGTGACCTTTCTACATTTGGTCAGCAGGCATTGCTGGCCATTCCGCTTTTTCCCGTCTGTCTTAGTTCTTAGTTGTCCTTAGTGTGTTTTTACTGCTCCCCAGACTTCCGCATAACATAGTTGGCTGAGTGTGCGGCTCCCTTTGTACACTTGGAGAACCCGAAGATGAACTGTTTACTAACAGCAAAGCCATTTATTCCTTTTTTTGTTTTGTTTTAAAGGTTGGCATTGTCATAAAATACTTCTTCCAGTTTGGGTTCTTCCCATTCAACCAGCAAATGGATGTGCACAGGAGCAAGCCGTACCACCCTCCCAACATAATCGGCACGGAAAAGAAGGATGGTTACGTTCACTACGACCTGGTGCAGCTGCTTGCCCTCTTCTTCCACAGATCCATCCTGAAGGTGACTGTCTTCATGCTCCTCCTGTCCTGCTTCATGACTTTCATTTATTTGTTTTGTTTTTTTCCATTTAGTCAGGCACAGCCCTTTAAAGTTATATTCATTTACCCCGGAATTTAGTGCAAAGTGATATTCAGCGATAATTCTTACTCTGTCTATTACTCTGACTATTAAATTTTATTTACTTTACCTGCGCAAATGTTAGACTTAAAGTTAGCGGAGCAAAATTTTTGGAAGCAAACTGGTTCGCTAATTGTTTTCCAAATGATCTCTTCCATAAAACTCTACATGAGCACAGCCACTGGAACAGCTTATGGCTAATAGGTTCCTGTTACAGTGTAATTGGAACTGGGTAATTTGAACGACTTGAGTGGAGGTTCCGGGTGAAATACTTGTGCTCCCACCTGTCTGCTTAGTGCCATGGACTATGGGATGATGGTGAACCCAGCACCTCCCAGAAGGACAGTCTGCATAGGGATGACACCGAGGATCAGGAGCAGAACATCCCGGCGGCTCAGGAGAAGAAGGGCTCCACCCACTCGCTCAAATCCATCAACCTGGCAGCCTCTCAGGAGTCCGTCCATGTGCACTTCCCAGACCCAGAGACCCACCAGCGCCGCCCAAGTTCCACCTCCGGCTCTCACCTCTCTCGGCGCTCCTCCCACTCCAGGCGCTCCAAGAGAGGTATTGTGTTTGCGAGGCCACCCATAGCACTGACACCAAGCCGTGTCGCCTGCCTGCAAAGGTCACCACCTCTGTGGTTTCCATAGGAAGCACCAGCACTCACAACAGCAGCAGGAAAAGCGAGAGTGGCCCGCTTCAAAAGAGCCGCAAGGAGTTGTTGCTGGAGAAGCTGCACGAGCAGTTCATCAAAGCCAGGAGCTTCACTGTGAGGAGGTGAGGGAGAAGTTCGTGGGGGGAGCCGCTGTGGGGGCCTGAGAGCTGTGTGACCCAGAATCTGTATGCCTCCGCCTTCACACAGAGCCCTGGAGATCTATTACCCCATCCGTCAGTTCTTCTACAACCTGATCCACCCGGAGTACAGTGCAGTGACTGACGTCTATGTCCTCATGTTTCTGGCCGACACCGTTGACTTCATCATCATCGTATTTGGGTTTTCGGCATTTGGGGTATTTAACGCTGTTTGTGTTTTGAGGCTAAAATCACTGCTAAAAAGATGATCACGCATATAAATGTAACAGCAAAACAACATGTTTTATTAATTGGTGCAGTAAACAAATAAGGAACAGATGTTCTTAGCTATTGTTGTTCATTTTATTTTGCATCTCACAGAAACATTCAGCAGCCGCCGACATCACTTCCTCCCTATCAGAAGACCAAGTTCCTGGAGCTTTTCTAGTCATGGTCCTGATCCAGTTTAGCACCATGGTAGTGGACAGAGCCTTGTACCTGCGAAAGACAGTCATGGGCAAGGTCGTTTTTCAGGTTATCCTTGTCTTCGGAATCCATTTATGGATGTTCTTCATACTGCCAGTGGTCACTGAAAGGTACTAAGACAAAGCATATCAGCTTCCTGTTACATGACATATACACAACCTTTTTTTTAAACAAATGAATAGCCAGTGTAGAAACAAAGTAAGGAAAGATATAATCTGGAGCAACTAGTGCATGCCTTTTTATAAATGGAGTATTACAGTTTCTGGCCATTATAGCCCTTTATGAGTATGTCATAACCCTTTATGATCATCATAGCTCTTTATGAACTATATTCAGCCCTTTACTATATTCTAACCCTTTATTACCATTAAAGCCCTTTATGAGTATATCATAACCCTTTATGAATATTATAGCCCTTTATTACTATATTCTAACCCTTTACGACCATTAAAGCCCTTTATGAGTATATCATAACCCTTTATGAACATCATAGTCCTTTATTACTATATTCTAACCCTTTATGTCCATTAAAGCCCTTTATGATTGATAGTAAATCTTCCCTCCCATCCAGGCGGTTCAGCCAGAACACTGTGGCCCAGCTTTGGTACTTTGTGAAGTGCATTTACTTCGGCCTGTCCGCCTACCAAATCCGCTGTGGCTACCCAACCCGTGTACTGGGCAACTTCCTCACCAAGAGCTACAACTACATCAACCTGTTCCTTTTCCAAGGGTAAGATGTGTAGAAGTTAAAAGCTTCTGTAGTATTAGGATAAATACAAAACTGGTTGCTTTTTATGGCTAGTTTGAAATAATCTTCAAAGCAGAATGGTCACTAAAACCGTAGCATTAGTCACGTTTTAGATGATGGTAATGTTCACCGATATGTTTAAGATGAAAGGCCTGTTCTGACGGTGTCTTCCCCAGGTTCCGTCTGGTCCCCTTTCTGACAGAACTTCGGGCTGTGATGGACTGGGTCTGGACAGACACTACTCTGAGCTTGTCAAGCTGGATCTGTGTGGAGGACATCTACGCCCAAATATTCGTGCTCAAGTGCTGGAGGGAGTCTGAGAAGGTCAGTGGGCTCTGCGGGAGCACAAACCAGCCATGTTTGCTTATATGACCATCACTGCTTGGCACAGATGGGGACTCGAGTTTGTGACTCGCACTTGAAACACTCTTAAGTTGACTTACGACTCAACTTGCAGCTCTTTATTTTTTGACTTGGACTTGCCTCCGACTTGTTGATAGCGACTGGTGAACAGAAAAATCTTTAAGGCTTTACTGAAGTTTGTGGTCCAGGTATACATTACATTATGGGAACATTTAACCTGTTGTTTTTATTTTGTAGGGACCATTTTCTTCGGTCCCCACATGGGGAAATTTAATTTTATAAAAATCTGTAACTGCAATCATAAAACAAAAAATGCCAAAAGATTTGTATTTTGTATGCGTACAGGTCTGTGTGTGTGTGTATATAGTTGATTGTAAAAGTTTGGACCCTCTTTGGGCTGTGTGTTTGTCACTGATCACACAAATTGAAGTTTACCTGTTCTGCTCTAGGGATGTCTTTATCATAATGTTATTTTTAAGCTGTATAGGACATGCAGGATAAAAAAGGAATGAATGAACAACCACTGGACAGCAAAGTCCATCCAGTCATCCATCCATCCATCCATCCATCCATCCATTTTCTGTAATCGCTTGTCCTATTCAGATCTGAGGGGGTTCGGAGGCTATGGGCACAACAACCCAGGATGGGGCACCAACCCATCGTGGGCTGCACTCGCACCACTCACTAACACACCAGCCACTCACACATGCATCTACAGGCAACCTGGTAACTCCAATAAGTCTCAGCATGTTTTGGGACTGTGGAGGGAAACCAGAGTTCCTGGAGGAAACCCCACGACAACACAGGGAGAATATGTAAACTCCACACACGCGTGTTGTGATAGGAAATTCTTGATTATGCTAATCAGTAATCAATAATGGAATATAGATGATTATGCAAAATGCATTACCTAATCAGAAATTAACAATTAAGTTTATAATGGTGTTGTTGATTTACACATAGTGGTTGAAGCATTGTAATTTACTTGTCATTAATTGAATGTATCAAACAATAATGCAAATCTGCTTAAGTAAGAAATTTCTATTTTCTATAGAGGAACTAACATGTTTGCCATATATTGCTTGTTCAGCAAGAGGCCCAGGTCAAAGCAAAGGCATGACCTGATATTATAACATGAATGCATGGTATTGGATAATATAAAATATAGAAAAAGAAAACAACGAGTACCAGAATAATATAGCAAAAGGAAAAGTCCCAAATAGATAGACTTGTTCTAAGCTGATAGGTGGACCTTGAAAAAGTAGAAGAAACTGGTATCTCCAGATGGCCAAACTTTCTTTGAACTGCCTGGACCTTGAAAGGCAGAAGTAACTGGAATGTCCAGATATCTGACTTGTTCTTGATTTGTCAGATGACTATCGAATTTTAGGCCGTAAAAGATGTATGCATTTGTTGCTCGGGGAGCAGAACACGAGACGCATGATTGCTGAGTGTCTGTTCCCTTTGAGCTCATTGAATAATAAAGTTCTGTCAAACACTTCAACATCGGACTTCGAGAAATTTCTTCCACAGTGTGCAGGTGTGAGGCAACAGTGCTGAGCACACCACCACAATACCAGCCCGAGACAGCGAAGGGCATGACCGTAATTCTTCAGTTAACTCATTTTTCCTCATCTGTTCTTCAATCGCACAGAGGTACCCGCAGCCCCGGGGGCAGAAGAAGAAGAAGGTGGTGAAGTACGGCATGGGTGGCATGATCGTGGTCCTTCTGATCTGCATCGTCTGGTTCCCCCTGCTCTTCATGTCCCTCGTCAAATCGGTGGCTGGAGTGGTGAACAAGCCTCTGGACGTCTCTGTGACCATCACCCTCGGAGGATTCCAGGTGCTGACGTGCCTCCTGTGTGAGCCTGCAAATTCTGCCGTGGCTGATGGAGCTGATGGTGTCAACCCAACCTTTTGTGAATAGTCAGTCAACCTCAAGTAAATAGCATATCAGCCTTTGACCTGGGTCGAACACACGGCTCGGATCCTGTCATCGTTTTGAGTCATGGACTAGGAGACAAATATAACTTATAGAACACTTAAAGCAAGGAATTTCTAAAATGCCATTTATGTGAACATAACTGCTTTGTCGGAATCTTTTCACTGCAACTTTGCCCACGGAAAATCTATAATTTCCCCCATGTGATACACTATGCATGCAGGACTTCCATAGCATTGAGATTTAGGGAATTATGACTTTGAAAAGTAACATTGGCAATAAAACTTTATTTCACAATAATATGGTTAAACTTCACAATTAATCCGCGATTTACATGCATGCCCAACTGTGGGGGGATCAGTATATCACAGATCATCTAGGATCCGTTACACCACTAATGCGAAATGTGCCTGGGGCTTTGTGAAGTGCAGGATTATCACAACAAATTGTCTTGTTGACTTTGTTGTGTTGTTGCAGCCAATCTTCACCATGAGTGCCCAGCAGAACCAGCTGAAAGATATGACCAGTAAGAACTTCAGCGAGTTCTTGAAGGAGTTTCAATACGTATCAGTGAGTACACGTCTCACGCTGGGGACACGTCTCGCGCTGGGGACACATCTCGCGCTGGGGACACGTCTCGCGCTGGGGACACATCGCTCTGGGGGCACATCGCGCTGGGGACACATCATTCTGGGACACATCACGCTGGGGGCACGGCCGTGTGCTATTTGGCAATAAGAGAGGACAGCTACAGTGAGCAGCTCTCATGCTGGCTTTCTGTCCATGAAGCGCCTTCCTGGTGCTCTGCCTCAGGAGCTCATGGTGCTTTTCCCTTTTCCCAGAGTGCACAGCAGTTTCTGGAGGCCTACACACATGTGGATGTTACGGTGGCTGAACTAGAAGGCAGTTCCAACTCCCTGTGGACCATCAGTCCACCCAGCAGGAAGAATCTGATAGAGCTCCTGAGCAAAGAGGACTCTTTTCCTGTCACCATGGCCTGGTCTATTCAGAGGTGCAGACAAGGAGCTGAATTAACTCCAGATATATCTCTTACCAGTAGTCCATTGATCATCATGGACGTTGGCCCGTTTTGCGATGAGCTGAAATCACTGTATCTTCTTGTTTCATTGATACCCTTTAAATGAATCCTGTCTGCAGAATTGAACTTTGATTTGGTTTGTTTCGATTCTTCCCTTCAGGAACTTGACTCTGGGGGCCAAAGCTGAAATTGCGACCCACAAACACATCACCTTCCTTGGAAATAAAACCAAAGTAGAGCTCATTTATCTGCTGAATGGGACAAGCAAAGGTGCTGTGTAAGTATATGACTTGAATTGTGTCCTAGGAGGTTGGTTCCTGTGATTGTGGAGAAACCCCAGACCTATGCTCCTTTCCAGGACGATACCACATATCTTCCCATGCTACATGCGAGCTCCCAGTGACTCCGAAGCCAAACCCATCAGCCAGCTCTACAAAGGTACAGGACTGCTTGGCAGCCCTCTTCTTTCACTTCAGTGCCAAGCGGGCGATACAGACAGCTTTCCCAGTTATGGCTGCTATGTAGTAGAGACTCCTCACTTAACAACCTGCCCATTTAATTAGTGGCTGGACTTACAACCAGCTCTCCAGCCAGTTGGCATCGTCCGCTGTACAAGTACTTTGGCCGTGGAAATGGTAGCGTGACGTTTCTAATCTATTCTGTTTGTTCTGGTCTCTGATTTCTTTGCTTCAGTGAAGGAAGGTTGTATATTGTTTGCAGTAATTGACTTTTATTTTGATACACCATATCGGTTTACACAGAGCTCCTGATCCGTTGCCTTTAGATTGATGTATATGCCTTGCATTGCGGGATAGGGAACCTCCAGTGGCGAGGAAAGTACAGACATGCGCAGGGTTACAGTTGCAGCAATGGCTACAAGTTTTTTACTCATTCATATCTTAGTTAATACATATAAGTGACTTATTTTCTATGCGCTGTTTTAGTTCAGTAAAAGGGTGTTAACAGCGATTTAGTTAGTTATTGTTAGCTGATGCTAATCTGTAATACATGTGATATGTTAGAGAATCATTGATTTTTTGTTTTATTTATTAGTTTCACTCATAGATTTTCACCTGTCACATACCGCCAAAACATATAATGGAAACGGTACACTGCTTAGTACAGCATACAGTACACCACTGTACATTTATAACATTTACAAATATGTTATAAATGGTGCAAAGGTGATATTAAAACAATATTTTAAAGATGGTTCAGACAAACCCACTAGCAATATTGTATATATTATATCGGTGATGAGCGGCTTCTCGCCGGTCGACCAATCGGCTTTAACCTAGTTGAAGGAACGGAACTCGGCCCTTAAGTGAGGAGAGTCTTTATTTCTAAAAACAAAACATGGCTTTTTTGTTTTTAACCCACATTAGTTATGCCTTATGATAAAGAAATATATTCTATAAGTCATTTAAAAGAGGCTGCTGGCTTGTGTTGTAGATAATAAGTATAAGAACATCACTTTGAGTCTGGAGCGGAAGCAGAAGGACGTCAATGACACAAAGGAAATACAGGAGTGGTGGACTGTAAACCAGATAAAGGTCAGGAAGTACAAGACCGAGAGCGACCATGACGCTGGATTGGAGGTGTATGTGTTCAGTGACCAAGTGAGCCCCCCCAGTTTGGGCTTCCTGGCAGGATACGGGTGAGGACTGCCTCTGCACGCACTTCTCACTTCAAAAGCAAACGCATCCTGCTCTTTATGGGACTTTTTTGGTGTGATCATGGTTTATAGATCTGAGATTCTTTTCACTTTGCGATGCAGCGGTAAGTGTGCGGCTGAGATGGACAGGAAGGAGCCCAAACTCCAGTTCCTCTATTGATGTGTTTTTCTTTTGCTGTCCTTTCACTCGCTTCCTCTCTCCTTCCCGTCTTCCAGGATCATGGGTCTATATGCCTCAGTCGTGCTGGTGATTGGAAAGTTTGTGCGTGAGTTCTTCAGCGGTATCTCACACACCATCATGTTTGAGGAGCTGCCTAACGTGGATCGCATCCTCAAGCTCTGCACCGACATCTTCCTGGTGCGCGAGACAGGCGAGCTGGAGCTGGAGGAGGACCTCTATTCCAAGCTGATCTTCCTCTACCGCTCACCAGAAACCATGATCAAGTGGACACGGGAGAAGACAAAGTGAGGGTCTGAGGCGGGACCTCAAATACCGGGGAGGAACCAAGAGAGGAGGGAAAAAATGAGAGAATAGCAGCACGATCCTGTCCACTCATGGTGGGCGGGGCCCTGGCAACTGAGCATTTTCCCACCTGCAACGACAAAGACCAGTGACAGAGATCACATCGCGGAACCCGCTCCTCTTATCGCTGTTCCTCTCCAGCTTCATTTAGACAATTCTCAGCCATCAGTCAGGTCTACTCACTCACGGATTCACATGAGGGCTACGCAAGTCTCTGGCAATGTCAGTTTGGGATTCATAGAAGAAGCATGGTGCAGTGGAGAGCCCAGAAAGGCTGCCATCTACTTGAAGGGACTCCGATCTTTTCCCCGGTCAATTTCTGACAAAAACTGAAGGGCATCGATGGGCTGACCACTTTTTAGAGACATTTTACATTTTTTCTTTAATGATATCCATATGAGAATCCTTACTTGCCTTATTTTGTTTGTACAGTACAGTCAAAAACCTGTTAACTACAAAGGAATTTTTCTCAGGAAAAGACAAATCATCTCAGCAGAAGGGGAACTGTATCCATCTTCAGTGTACTTGAGAGAAGATCCACGCTGTGGGCAGGACAGGGCAGAGTGAGGAGAACAGGAACGTGGGTCAGAATGCAGCTGTAGAGCAGTGATGGGGAGGAGGACAGCAGCAGCATATAAGTACATCTGAGCCCTGAAACGGTCCTCCAGGAGTCTGCATCATGTGGAGGTTCAGCGGCAGAGCAAAGGGCCCCAGAGACAGGACCTGTGTGCTAACAGTAACTTTTTAAATCCTAGTGTTTTTAAATCAGATTTTAAGTCAGATGTAGGCGCCAGGTCCAGTATAATCACTGAAGGAAAGATGCAAGATCATTGTGAGCGTTTAGCAGAACCTGCGGAAGATGAGAGGAAAGACAGCCCAAACTATGCATCAGAAACATTGTAGCATGAATGAAAAATTAAATTATTGCTATGAATAATTTTCATTCCATGTACATAATACATTTTTGGCAAAGAAAAATGTGAATATCAATTTCACCGTGTACCTGTATGTTTGACGGATTTGTGGCAAGGTCCAGTGACCTAGAAATAAAGCAGATGGTGGGAAGGTTCAGATTGACCCCTCCTTTGATTTCCCCAATTTCATGAAATGAATCTGACCTTCAGAGCAGAGCTCCTAAGCAGGTAGGAGATGGCCACAGCATTCTTCTCCGGCGTTTGTATTTTTAACCTCATCCGATGCAACTGCCTGCTTAATCTAGGATTACAGCCATTGAGGTTAATGTGCAAAATCTGCAATTGTATCTGCTAGATTAAGAAGTGACGGTTTTCCAGCTGCCTTGGTGCTTAAACTAAAACTGAAGTAGAGACGAAATATAAAAAACAAATAATGTACATTAACTGTCTAAAAATGCATTAATAACCTCATGTATCCAGTGAAGAATATGAATATAGTCATTTAAAGCCATTTTATTTCTCCTTCCATATTTATCTCTCTTTAATGCACTGATACATCATACAGGTGACACAGAAAATCTCAGACCTGCTACAGTAACAAAGAAAGACACGATTATACAGAAAATGGGATTTAAGTAGAACCTGATGTTATTGAAGAATTTCAGGCAGAGGGAAGCACAGGACGTCCACACGAGCTGGTATCTGCACAGAGGGAACCTTGGTCAAGACAGCATCACAGTCATGAATGTGACCAGATGGGAGTGAGTCCTTCACTGGGTTTTGTGAATAATACATATAAAAGTATCTTAAACACCACAGAGAAAGAAACATAGTCACTCAGTAAACAAATGTGTGTATTTCACAAGAGGATTAACTGAAAATAACAAAGAGGTGATAATGGCTAACAAGTTTGATTGAAAAATAAGTGTAATATTTGCCATACAACGTAAAATGTCTCTGCCAAAGGCTCACTGACTATCCACTGTTGTAGATGCTTTAAATTTGTACAGGACGGCCATTCCCCGGCCAGTCACCACTGCTGAGATGGAAGCTCGCCCTCCAGGAAGGGCAACAATTCAGTGTGTTTCCTTTACCTTCTGTTAATTCTTACCAATGACACTAGATCACAGTGCAGTAATACGTGTTAAAATCACCATCCTTACACACGTTTCTTTGCATTCCAAAGGATCACTGTTTGTGCTCGCTTTGCATTCCTGATAATATGCTTAATTTCTGTACATTATAACTATTTACTTTAACATACAAGACAGTTCACCACGATTTAAATAATTTATAACACTGTACAGACACCTTAAACAAAACCACTGTTAATCTAAAAAGGAAACATCATCCCCCACTTTCTACATTTCATAAATACTTACATACCTCTTATTTGATATGGTTAAATGCATTGAACCAATAAACAAGAAAATAATTTACTACAATAATATTCAATTTTAACATTTAGGTCATTTTACATGAATGACCTTCTTATTAAAGGTGTTAATCAGTTTTGCATTTATGATTAATGATTTAATTTGTGGGGAAGTATGAGATTGTCGTCAAATATTAGCATTTATGTAACTAGGTAATTAGGTTATTAAAAAATAATAGAGGAATGTATATTCATGGCGCTGGATGCTGCTTGGGACAGTGGTTGGAAGATGGGTGGGTATATTGATATGGCATTGTGAGATAGCAGTAAGCTAACACAGGCCTCCCTCGTATTCATCCTCCTCTGCTGCAGCTGGTGCTCCAGCACCCCCTTGAGGTACAGTTGGGGATTTCTTCTTTTTCCCACCCCCTGGAACCTTCAAGGCGACTGCCAACTTAGCATACTGTAAAACAGACAGAAAGGTATCAAAAGGCAGCATAAAGGTGCACTGTGAGAGGATCTTCCAGGCACCTGGAGTGGCACAGTCCCAGGCGTCAGCAATTCTATGTTTATTTCCATTTCATAACAACTTTGTGGGCAGATATGGTGATGGTGAGAAATGTGTAGCCAAGACGATGGGCCTCGTGCATGAACCACATTCGTGTGTAAGTTGTTCTTATGAGTGACATAGAAGAACTTGCCGCATTGACCAATATTCTCGTATTTTGAATATTCTCTTGGGTATCAAAAAAATTTACGAGTGGTCCTGACCTGTCATGGGAGTCTGTTGTTATCCAAACCGAAGTTTCTCACTAATGTATTATTCATTTCACTACCCTGAAATTCAACCCCTTGACATTCGCTCATTTTGCATCTGCAGTTTTCGTTGTTTGCCAGTTTCCAGTTCCATGGTTTTGGAGCTTGCAGATGATGCCAAAAACAGACATCCCAAGTTTCCGGAGTCTCCGACAAATGATGTGCGATATCCAAGAATTCTGTTATTCCGCTATTCAGCGCCAGTAAAATTGGGTGGCAGGTGTTACTGCTGCAGCCTTGCCCCAAGTTTTACCACCACTCTGTAGCACCAATTCTACTCACTTCACAGGGAAAAGTGAAATAAAATCCTTTCTTCTACTCGAGAGGTATTCCTCTGAGCCAACTAAGTGTAACAATGGTTCCTCATTTTAATTTGCATTTATTACCTTAAACCCATTTAGCTTTGTTCATAGTTTTGTTCCCCAGTCATCTAGTGGTATGATTTGGAACATATGACATCGATTTTAATTGGATCTTGGTAGATTCAGGCTCAGATCTGCTGTGGATCCATAATCCGAATTTGATCCAGATTTGGACCAATGTGCAAGCAGATTTGTAAACGGATCCATTTTGTGGATCTGGACTGAAGGTATTGCTACCTCTGAAACATACATGGAGATGTACCTGTGGTACATCTTTGTGGCTGGGGAATCTCACAGTAACTCACGCTTCTCTCACAGTAACTACTAAACTTTTCAGTGCCATTAATTTTGCACTTAAATGATGAGTCCAACACCTAGTATAGTACTCTGTGGTTACAGTAGTAAATCTGTACACAAGTTAGATAGTATCTATATTATATAACAATATATGAACATCTGAAATGGCAAGAGCTACTGAAACCCTGCACTAATTAAAGCCCCTTGATTTCACTGATGACTTAAAAAGTACAGACTCTCTTTCATGGATCTCCGAAATACGGACTTAAATATCTGAACTCGGAGCCCAGCCCCACCCCCTCTGCTCTGATTTGCTGATGCGTGTGCTTTTCGTTTCAGCGTCAGCCAGTTCAGCTCGGAGGTTTTCTTCCTCCCTGCTTGGGAGTTCTGGATTCCTCTCCTCCATAATCAGCGGGCTTGCCTTCTTTCTATCTGTCTTTCTTTGTCCTGCCTTTTCCCTGATTTTGTATTGTGAACTACATCATTAAGAGAGAAACACACACCTATCAAGCATTTTTGGGCGACTCATTGTGAATGGCATTATATGGATTGGATTGGATTGCACTGGACTAAATTGAAAACTGTTGTTCCATGACACCCGACACAGACCGTCAGCATGGGGCTCGCTCACGCTGGCCAAACTCACATCGTTGTCCATGTATTTCAGCAGAGGGGAGCTGCAAACGCGGCTAACAGCATCCTCGTCCTGCTCGTCGTATCCCTGCAACAGCTGCTCCATAGCTACGCAGTCCTCACTCCCACTGAACCCTGGGATACTGGAGGAAGCCATTCATTACAGCCGCCTCCACGCTGCGTCAGTATGCACAAGAGGGCTTCTATGCAACTGCCAGCAGGGGGCAGCACGAATACGAGCAGCACACCTGTAACTCTCCCGGACGCATTTGTCAGCTGCAACGAAGTCGCTCCTGTGCAGATGCACCAGGACCTGGGCGATGGTTTTCTACAGGGAACAGGAACAAAAGTGTCACCCAAAGCACTCAAACAAACTTATTCAGCAGGAATAATCACAGTGTATCAAAGTAACAGAGCACACACTCTGACAATGCTGACAGAATAACTGCAGAACCAACAGTAAAGTACATGAGTATCAGAAGTACGTATTTTACTCTGAATGCAGATTATCTTTAGGTATCTTTAAACTGGACTATTGTTTTTATTTTTTCAGAAACATGCTTTTATTGTTTGCTGCTTACTTTGAAGCAGGTCGGATAATTTTCTATTTCTTTATACATGTTTTTTTCCTTCTGAATGGAGGCTGCAGCTTCATCAAGCCTGGAAAAAAAAACCAGATGAATAGCAGCTTGCTTCAGTAGCTGGACACTAATCAAAGGCTTTGCTAATGTTCAGACACTCCTGCCCAGGTTTTACCTGCGTAGCCTCACAAGAAGCCTGGAGGATTTTCCCAAGAGCTCAGCGGCCTGTCGGAGACGGTCCTCGTTCTGGAAGTAGGGATATGCTTTCATAAATGATATTAATAATGGTCATCATCAGTTTGACGACCATTTCATTTTATTCATTTCATTTTATTTCTATAGCTCATTTTCACAAAATTACATTGTCTCAAAGCACTTTACATTATCCCTGCACAAAACCCCCAATGAGAAAGCCAGAGGCAAGGAAAAACTCCCTGGAAGGAAGAAACCTTGGGAGGAATCGGACTCAAAGGGGGAGCCCATCCTCCAGGATCCGGTAATAACCATGGTAGCTTACCTCAAACACCGATGCTGCTTTCTTGTAAAGATCGATGGCTTTTTCTACATTGACGGGTTCTATGAGCCTGTGGGCCAGACAGAAAGCGGTTAAAATGAGCCTTACGGAGCTCGGGCGGGCCGGGGGAGCGGGGCCTTACGGAGCTCGGGCGGGCCGGGGGAGCGGGGCCTTACGGAGCTCGGGCGGGCCGGGGGAGCGGGGCCTTACGGAGCTCGGGCGGGCCGGGGGAGCGGGGCCTTACGGAGCTCGGGCGGGCCGGGGGAGCGGGGCCTTACGGAGCTCGGGCGGGCCGGGGGAGCGGGGCCTTACGGAGCTCGGGCGGGCCGGGGGAGCGGGGCCTTACGGAGCTCGGGCGGGCCGGGGGAGCGGGGCCTTACGGAGCTCGGGCGGGCCGGGGGAGCGGGGCCTTACGGAGCTCGGGCGGGCCGGGGGAGCGGGGCCTTACGGAGCTCGGGCGGGCCGGGGGAGCGGGGCCTTACGGAGCTCGGGCGGGCCGGGGGAGCGGGGCCTTACGGAGCTCGGGCGGGCCGGGGGAGCGGGGCCTTACGGAGCTCGGGCGGGCCGGGGGAGCGGGGCCTTACGGAGCTCGGGCGGGCCGGGGGAGCGGGGCCTTACGGAGCTCGGGCGGGCCGGGGGAGCGGGGCCTTACGGACCTCGGGCGGGCCGGGGGAGTGGGGCCTTACGGACCTCGGGCGGGCCGGGGGAGCGGGGCCTTACGGACCTCGGGCGGGCCGGGGGAGCGGAGCCTTACGGAGCTCGGACTCACTTTCCTGCTCTGTCCAGTGCCATGGCAGCTGTGTCTGGGGTGCCGTTCTCCACATACATCATGCTGGCTTTCTCGATATACTGGATGGCCTCAGGCATGCGCTTCATATCCTGCCAAAAGTTTGTGGTCACTGTAATGAAGCCACACACTCCAGCCTCTGGGAGGCTTCAGCAGCAGGGCAGGCAGCTGATGCTATATTCCAGTTATACACAGCACTCAACAAACCAGCGCAGGTGTTACTGCCGGGTTAGGCAGTGCCATGCTATTAAAGCCATCTTACTTACTTTCATCATCATCCCCGCTTGTTCAAGAGCCCTGAAAAAGAAACTTCTCTTACTAAAAAACAAAACTAACTTGTGCATATTCATTTTAATCAGGATAAGGGATAAGACACTTACTTTGCTGCGTGGAAAAGACTGTCAAAAAAGTCAAGGACTCAAACTAAATATAACGTTATTTTTGTATTTAAAATGTTCAGTTAATAGAAGACAAAATATCTACTTTTGTGGTGCAAATACAGCTTTATATTGTACTGATTTATCAGTTTGTTTTGATTATGAATTTCACTTGTTAATGATACAAATATCTCGGCTCCCCCCAAATGAAATGAAGAATCAAGATGCAAATGCAGTTTTTTGTTGTTGTTTTTTTTAACCAAGTCATGAATTTAAATTCCTAGCACAGAAGAGCCTTTGTGATTTTAGCCCCCACCCCCAGCAGCACGAATGCGACCCGCTGGGGGCCATCCAGGATACGCCTTATTCTCCGTGTGGTACTCGGCCTCCTTGACATAAGCATCCTTCGCCTGCTCAAACTGCTTGGCATTTTTGAAGGCCACAGCTGAGGACAGACAATCACATAATTTACATTCCTTCACTCCAGAAGAGCTTTAATCCAGGTAATTTGAACAGATGAGGAATTCACATCTCTATTAAAAATGAAACAAAGCTACTGCAAATACAGATATAAATACACATGTCAGGACGAGACAAAAAAGATAGGAGACAGCCAATTCCCCTAATGGCTGCTGGAGGAGGATCTGTCTTACAAATGGCCAGCCATGAGTGTATTACGCCTGAAGTGAGACTGTACCGCCCGGGTGTCTTACCTGCCTTTGCGTACTCCGATGCTGCGCTGTCATAGTCCGGCTTCCACTTTGTTAAGCTGGTCTTTAAACTGCATACACGTCGGACATATTACAGCACATCGCGTAGGGCTCATATTTCAATGCCATTCGTGTTCTCAAAACAATGCAGTGAAATGCAGCATCCCTATGCATCTTTCACAGCTTGTCAAGAAACATGTCACATGAGCAACAACAACACTGCCGATCACACTAATGATAATAGCAGGAGTCTGTTATCACATACCAGGTTATGCAGGGACAACTTTAACAATCCGGCGGTAACATTCGCTTGGATGCAGCTAGGATGCTCAACATTAAACGCTTGACAGCTTATAACACTGTGTTGCGTAACCATAAACACAGAGCGACTATGCCAGGACAACAGTCAGTATTAATGTCCAATAATCGGCAACACGCTAGCTGCGCATCTGACTAATGATGCTGCTCAAAAAGATGGTGCTGCAACGTATAGGGGAAAGTATAAGGGGAA
Organism: Brienomyrus brachyistius; assembly: GCF_023856365.1. NCBI lineage: Eukaryota > Metazoa > Chordata > Actinopteri > Osteoglossiformes > Mormyridae > Brienomyrus > Brienomyrus brachyistius. The sequence goes on along the minus strand of NW_026042328.1, from coordinate 410,606 downwards.
AAGAAGAAAAAAACTGACCATTTTTCAGCCTTGGCAATGTGCTCGTGGGCTTCGTTTATCTTCTGGGCTGCCATAACACCGTGATGGCTTTTAAATGCTTTGCAGCAGGTAAATTCTCTGCGATCACGGGCTCCAAATAACGTCAACAGAGTGGCAGGTGACGATGCTGCAAGTTAACGGAGCGAGGCGTCTGTGCGGCTTACGGCGGCCGAGGAAGGGACTAAAGGACCTGTGTCTGTCTCGCGTTATGATATATTTACAGGTGCACAGCAATATCCATTTTAGAAATGTAGACTATTAAATATAAACTGCATAATTTACTAAGTTGACCTGTTTAGATCACGTGTTTTCTGTAATTCTCATTATAAGTATAATTTTCCTTTGCAGACAATAGATTATTATTTTTAACTTACAATGCATACTCCGATTTATTAAATCGTCAGGTGCACTTACAAATTATCCGGTGTGCTTCATATAATGTAAAATATATTATATAGTCTGCTTCTTATTTTTCTTTTAAAATATTCAATGATTGCTTTAAATATATACCTTCAAGAAATTACCACCAGGTTCACGGTATTTAATTAAAATCTATTTTAATCCGTTGATGTTTTTGCTGTTTTGTGCACGTCTTAGGTGTGGTGAGCAAATTGGTCATATTACGGTTTGTCACACCCAGCTGTGGAATGGCATATGTCCGTGATCTGGTATTCTCTCCAGGTTTAATGGCTTAGGGTTGTTTGGGTAAATAAATACAATATAACACAGCTAAATATGTATCGTAGGTGAACAAATGCAATACACATCTGCTATTGCTGAAGCGTTGTTGTTTTTTTCCTGAATTTTCTACATGTCGGCCCCGTTAAAATGGGATCGGTGCGGTTTGTTTTAGGAGGGGCCGTTCTGGCGGATTCGTCAGGGTATAAAACACAAAAGAAACCTCACGTGAAAATATGCCCCAAAATATACTTAGAAAAGTTATGTCTTCTCGGTCGCGCTTATCTACTTTTATCAACACGCATGATCTCTGGCGAAGCGCAGAAGCTGCCGTTTACGAAATAGCGCCGGAAAAAAGCGAGGAAACGGAGCGAAGTTTGGCCGAAAGGCGCGACGGAAGCGGAAGTGGCGCGCGGAGCCCAGGCGCAGCTGCCGAGCGCAGGACGAGGGCGCAGGAACTTTGGGGAAGTGGCCGCGACACCCAGAGACGAAGTTTATCCGCCAGCCTCTCGGTCGCTGAATGCTCCGTCCCAAAGGCGTAGCGGGGACACCGAGGCGGAGCTGGTAATGGATCCGAGATACGACATCCAGCGGAGGGGCGCCGGGGGCTCCGGCGCAGGATCCCCGGCTCTGACCGGGGCTCAGGCTCAGGCTCGGCGCAGGAAGATGCCGCCGCGGCCGGCCGACTACAAGCTGCAGGTGATCATCATCGGCTCCCGCGGCGTGGGCAAGACCAGCCTGATGGAGCGCTTCACCGACGACACTTTCTGCGAAGCCTGCAAGTCCACCGTCGGTAAGCCGGCGGGCGGTCCGTCATCTTACCGGGGGGTTAGTGCCACGCTTTAAGGGTAAATGTCAAGTTTCTGTGTAGTCAGATTAGCGACACGGTAAACTTCATACAGATATAAGGACGATGCTTCGCAGGGAAACGACTGACAATAACTTGGAGTTTAGAGTTCAAATCATTGCAATTTAAAATGTGTTTATTTTGTGTGTGCGTGATTTTTTTTCTAAGACCTTCCTAGAACAGTCTATATGACATTTGAATACACAGAATACAGCGCCATTCAAAAGGCAGGACACACCTACTGAAAATCATTTGGTTTTCAAAAAGAGGAGGGTCCTAAGCTCACCTGCAGGTTTTGTTGCCTTACCTTCTGAATGAGCATAGAGGTGGAGTGCTGTGGCAGAGGAACGGACCTCCACAGTAAGCCGACCTAAACCCTGTAGAGCTGGTCTGGGAGCAGCTGGATCAAAGAGTAAGAGCAAGGCAGCCAACCTGATGGAGAAGCATTCCAGGTGGAGTCTGCTGAAAGAATGTCTGCAAAGCTGTTGTCAGAGCAAAAGGGGACTGTTTTGAAGAGTCTAAATTGTGAGAAAATGGTCATTGAAAATGGTTGGTCATTGAAGTATTTTACTACAAGGTCTTTTGCTATGAGGTGAAAAACAGCTAAAATGAAGACAAATGCATTAAAAGTTGGTGTGTCCAGACTTTTGACTGGTACGGTGTATCATTGAATATGTATCTTATAGTTGTGTACTTAATTCTGTTCACCATATGGGGACAGTAGGATTGTTGAGCACTGCTGGGATCTGACTCCCCTTGGCACTAGGCTGAAGTCAGGGCCCTGTTTGTGTTGGTGTTTTTCAAGCACAAGATGATCACATGGTAACAGGAGAAGCCAACATGGCTCCTGTATTAATGGCAGGAGTCCAGAGGACACCCACAAGACCCCCTCCCACCTAGAATGTCAGGAGGCACCATTTGGGAAATACAGGAAAGGGCGGCGCTGTTAACCTCTCTGTCAGATTAAGTCTTCAGCTGTCGTCCTTGACCTGACTCATTAACAGCTGGATGGAAAGACTGTGTGTGTCTCTCTGCTTCTCTCTTTATCTGTGTGTCTCTCTGCTTCTGCGTGTGTCTCTCTGCTTCTGCGTGTGACACTGTGTGTGTTTCTTTGCTTCTATATTTGCTTTTCTGCTTCTGTATTTCTGTCTCTGCCTCTCTACTTGTGTCTGTGTGTCTCGGTGTTTCTGTCTGTGTGTCTCTGCTTCTATATTTGTCTCTCGGCTTCTGTGTTTCTATCTCTATGTATCTCTACTTTTGAGGTTTCTGACTTTCTGCTTCTGCGTTTGTGTGTCTGTTTCTGACTGTGTCTGTTTCTGTCTCTGTTTCTGACTGTCTCTGCTTCTGTGTTTCTATCTCTATGTATCTCTACTTTTGAGGTTTCTGACTTTCTGCTTCTGCGTTTGTGTGTCTGTTTCTAACTGTGTCTGGTTCTGTCTCTGTGTTTCTGACTGTCTCTGCTTCTGTGTTTGTCTGTGTGTCTCTCTGCTTCTGTGTTTCTGTCTGTGTCTATTTCTGTGTCTGTGTTTCTTTCTGTTTCCCTGCTTCTGTGTTTCTGTCTTTGTGTCTCTGTGTTTCTCTCTATGTGTGTGTCACTATCTTTGTGTTTCTCTGTGTGTGTGTTTCTCTGCTTCTTGTTTGTTTATCGGCAATCAGAAAGGGACACAGGAAAGTGTGAGGAGTCCTGGGAGGGAATCTTCTGGCTGACATTCGGTTAAAAACTGGGTCCATGCGGCCGAAGTCCTGCATGAAGACGAGAACCATAGCCAGTCAGAGCAGGTGTGATGGCCTGTTTGGTGCCCTAGTCCTGCATGAAGACGAGAACCATAGCCAGTCAGAGCAGGTGTGACGGCCTGTTTGGTGCCCTAGTCCTGCATGAAGACGAGAATCATAGCCAGTCAGAGCGGGTGTGACGGCCTGTTTGGTGCTGTAGTCCTGCGTGAAGATGGGAACCATAGCCATATCAGAGCGGGTGTGATGGCCTGTTTGGTGCTGTAGTCCTGCGTGAAGATGGGAACCATAGCCAGTCAGAGCGGGCGTGACGCCCTCTTTGGTGCTGTAGTCCTGCCTAAAGACCAGAACCATAGCCAGTCAGAGCGGGTGTGACGGCCTGTTTGGTGCCCTAGTCCTGCCTGAAGACGGGAACCATAGTCAGTCAGAGCGGGTGTGACGCCCTCTTTGGTGCTGTAGTCCTGCCTAAAGACCAGAACCATAGCCAGTCAGAGCGGGTGTGACGGCCTGTTTGATGCCCTAGTCCTGCGTGAAGACGGGAACCATAGCCAGTCAGAGCGGGTGTGACGGCCTGTTTGGTGCTGTAGTCCTGCCTAAAGACCAGAACCATAGCCAGTCAGAGCGGGTGTGACGGCCTGTTTGATGCCCTAGTCCTGCGTGAAGACGGGAACCATAGCCAGTCAGAGCGGGTGTGACGGCCTGTTTGGTGCTGTAGTCCTGCCTAAAGACCAGAACCATAGCCAGTCAGAGCGGGTGTGACGGCCTGTTTGGTGCCCTAGTCCTGCCTGAAGACGGGAACCATAGCCAGTCAGAGCGGGTATGACGGCCTGTTTGGTGCTGTAGTCCTGCCTAAAGACCAGAACCATAGCCAGTCAGAGCGGGTGTGACGGCCTGTTTGATGCCCTAGTCCTGCGTGAAGACGGGAACCATAGCCAGTCAGAGCGGGTGTGACGGCCTGTTTGGTGCTCTAGTCCTGCCTGAAGACGGGAACCATAGTCAGTCAGAGCGGGTGTGACGGCCTATTTGGTGCCGTAGTCCTGCCTGAAGACGAGAACCATAGCCAGTCAGAGCGGGTGTGACGGCCTGTTTGATGCCCTAGTCCTGCGTGAAGACGAGAACCATAGCCAGTCAGAGCGGGTGTGACGGCCTGTTTGGTGCTCTAGTCCTGCGGGAAGACGAGAACCATAGCCAGTCAGAGCGGGTGTGACGGCCTGTTTGATGCCCTAGTCCTGCGTGAAGACAAGAACCATAGCCAGTCAGAGCGGGTGTGACGGCCTGTTTGGTGCTCTAGTCCTGCCTGAAGACGAGAACCATAGTCAGTCAGAACGGGCTCCATATTAGCCGTACCCCAATACAGCCCCTGTGTGCAGACTGTTGGGACGCCGTCTCTCTTTTTAGGTGGCGCTGGTATACCGGGCCGTTCCCGCTGTTGTTGTGTTTTGGGCCTCCGTGGGTTTGGCTGGGACACACCAGAGACACACCCACTGTAACCCCCAGGCTTTGTGATTAAGCACCTAGAGGCCGGGCTGCCATTCAGCTGCATTAAGGCTGTTCACACGCCACTGCTCATCTTTGGCAGATTAAACACTCTGTTTTGGTGTCCATTGTGTATGTTTTGCATCACTGCTTAGTAGCTGATATGGAGGTGTGCGTGTCAGCTTGCATTCCGAATGGAGCTCGATGTGCTTCGGGGTGAATCTGTGCGTCCCTGCCTTGCTCCTACCCACAGACAGACAGTCTCGGTCTGTCATTAAGGTTAACTACTGTTGGAGTTATATTACCCAGGCCTTCTTCGTTTTGTCGTCTCCTTGAGCAGTACGTTGCCATTGTATCAGCACCTTGCTCTCCTTAATATGGATGAATTAAAATGATCTCAGCCTTCCTGTCATGATGGATGTCCTCCCCAGATAATGGGCTGGGGTGGGCTGAGCATGTTTTAAGTTGTCTTCACAATATCTTCTCCCACTGCTCAACTGTCCCCTACAGGAGTGGACTTTAAAATCAAGACAGTGGAGCTTAGAGGGAAGAAGATCAGGTTGCAGATCTGGTAAGTCAGGCCCCCTTAGCAGCGGCTGTCCTACTCTTCATGTCCGCCTGGAGGTGAGCTCCGCCTCCCTGCTCAACGTGGGAGGTGTGGCATGTAGCTGCGATGCCACACCTATCCTAATGGTGGTGAAACCTCCACATCATGTCATCTAAGACCCATCCCAGGATGGGGTGTCGCCTCACACAGAGACTGCAGTTTTACATGTCATCCAGTAGTGGGCTGTGTGGAGCCTACAGAGCCAATGGTGAATGTATCTTTCCAAAAGGGCTTCAGATGAAGGTTGTTTCAGGTATTCGGTATCTGTGATCTGTGAAACCCCAAACTGGTTATTTAGCAGAGGTTCCAGTGCTGTCCTGCTGTATGCCCACAACAGTAATTCATCCAAAGCAATGTACATTTTCCAGAAAGCAGCGTCCGCCTGTCTTCATTCGTATGGAATGATTAGACAGTGCTACATGAATGGGGAGAAAAAGGATTTTCTTTAACTTCTCTGAAGCTCCTCCTTTATTTGGTGGTGATTTTTACAGAATGATAATGGACAATGTATCATCTGTTTATAAGAGGGTGTTGTGAAGCTTTGTCTTAGACCTGAGTGCTCCTCAGGGATAGCTGTAGGTACTTAGCAGGCTTGACGTACACGCTGGGCTTTCAGCGAAGGGGAAGTCTGAATGGGAGGAGGTCTCACCTCAGGGAAGTGCCTCATTCACAGAGCATGTGTTAGCCATGCACCTTCTGTCACTAACCGCACCCTAGAGTGGCTGCTCTTACCACATAACATGTCTGCGTGTGTGTGCGTGTGTGTGTGTGTGTGTGTGTGTGTGTGTGCGTGCGTGTGTGTCACTTTCATTCATCCCCAGCACCGGCCCCCACTCCTCTGCTAACCCTAGTTGCCGTGAGACGTCTCTCTCCACCCTGCATAACCTGTTTAAGCTGCAAGGTAAAAGTGAAAACGTGGAGAAGCGTGTTTGCACTGGGCTGGCCGGACCGCCTCTAATTCAGCATGACCCCCCCCCCCCCACGCCCATGACCCCCTCTACCCTCTCCTGACCCTTGGCTTTGTGTTTACAGAGAATACTGCTGCTGCCAAGGATGTGAACTTTGACCCCCTGCTCTGAGACCCTCTTTACTGTATTAGCAGAGCTGAAATATTGACAGTATCTACATTTTTATCTAGCCAAGTATTCAAAAAATACTAGTGTCACTAGTGTCTTAATCCTATTAATACTGGGGAGATAATTTGTGCAGAGGAGTTCTTTCCGGGGGTGTTCTACAAAGCAGGATTGCTTCATTGGCCAGATATTTTAAACCAAGTGTAAGGATTGTCCAATAGGAATGTCACCTACCTCTCATCCTATTGGATTGTTATCACATTATGCTGAAGTTATTCAGCTAACTGGGAAATCCTGCTTTGTGGAGCATCCCCCAGGATGTGTTCCTGTTCCTGCTGCTCCTGGCAGACATCTGCAGTGTGTCTCAAGTGTGTGTGTGTGTCTGTGTGTGTGTCCGCCCACTTCCGCAGGGACACGGCCGGCCAGGAGAGGTTCAACAGCATCACCTCGGCTTACTACCGGGGGGCAAAGGGTATCGTGCTGGTGTATGACATCACCAAACAGGAGACCTTCGATGACCTGCCCAAGTGGATGAAGATGATTGATAAGGTAATGGAGGGGATCTTCTGGGCCATGGCTCTTGTGGGACGACACACACGCCCTTACCTCGGTCCTTCCTCGCAGTATGCCTCTGAGGATGCTGAGCTCCTGCTGGTGGGGAACAAACTGGACTGCGAAACCGACCGCACGATCTCTCGCCAGCAGGGGGAGAGGGTGAGCCATAGAGGGGCGGGCCTGCCCGAACCCCTCCGCCGTCCGTGAAGGTTTGGGTGGTTGACATTTATTCATGTAGGTCACGCTTTTATCCAGAGGGATGTACAATAGAGAGAGCAGAAGGGGGCGAGGGCCTTGCTTAGGTGACATTCCTCAGCCAATCACGGGACATTCCTCAGCCAATCACGGGATTCGAACCGGCGGCTTTTCACTCACTGCCTTCTGACCACCTGACTCGCACACTGGATCTAAAAACATGAAGAATCTTTTGTGAATTGGTATCTCTAAATCCAGTGATGGACTGGAATCAAATCTGCAGCACCCCTGGCATAGGCTGTAGGCCCCTCCGCAGCCCCGTGATGGATGGATGGATCTAATTGCCGCTCCTTCAGGGTTTTATTTCCATTCCTCCAGGCCTTGGTAGGTATTTGCTCAGGCATGCCAAAGTGCCTGTCTGTGGCTCGTGTGGGCGGAGCTTTCAGAGCCGCCATTGTGCTGGCAGAGCGGCGGGATGCCGCATGGGAGTCTCTGTTCCCTCAGCCACCTGCTGCTGCTCTGTTGCTCAGCCGGGAATCGCTGCTCACTTTGCCCTTCGATCAGTGAAGGAGAGCGCTCACTTTGACCAGGAAGCAATTTACTTTACAAATACAAGTTCATAAACAGTTGGCCACTACTGCCACTGGTGCAGTGAGCACATATCCATCCATCCATCTCCCATAAGCGGTAGAGAGTCACCTGGGCACACTGGAGGCAAGAGTCTGCTGCCTGAGCCACTGTGCCAATCAAGAAAAAGAACCATTGATGATTTCCAAAGAAACATCACACTTTACCATCTGAAATTGCATTAGGGTAGACTGAAGCTAATTAAGGTAATGCAGCGGGGTCATTTCGGTGTGCTTTAGTACATAAACAGAAACCAATACTAATTATAGCATTTGAAAAAACACTGGTAAAATTGTGGTAAGGATAACAGGTTTGCTCCTTCTCCCCTGGGCGCTGTTGGCATGTAAGACAGTCAGGGGGAGTCCGTGATCTGTCTCTGGGCCAGAAGACCCAGCTCAGACACTTTGCTTCTCTCCAGTTCGCTTCCAGGATCTCCGGGATGCGCTTCTGTGAGGCCAGCGCCAAGGACAACTTCAATGTCGATGAGATCTTTTTGAAGCTGGTCAATGACATTCTCAACAAGGTAGACTGGTTTTTCCTGGACATTTATGCAGCTTAACTGGCCTTCGTCCTGTTAATTTTACCTATTGTTTCAATTTTCATCTATGTGAATGAATTTCCAAAACCCTCAGTTGGGAAGGATGGGTGGATGTAGCATTGTAAGTAATGCTGTGTGTACTGTGTGCGGACCTATCAAGATTGGCCGCTGCATGGGGGGGTCGCATTGGGATTGGATGTTGTCTGCTACTTGCCTGTGCAGTGCCGTGAGAGGCCTGTCTGTCGGGATTGGCTGCCATGTGAGGGAGTCCTGTTGGGATTGGCTGTCGCGTGGGGGGGGGTCCTGTCGGGATTGGCTGCCGCGTGGGGGGGGGGTCCTGTCAGGATTGGCTGCCACATCCCACCGCGTGGGGTCCCGATGATGATGATGATGATGATGATGATAATGATGATGATGGCATCAGCCGCCGTGTGGGGTCCCGATGATGATGATGATGGTGTCAGCCGCCGTCGGGGGGGGGGGGGGTCCTGTCAGGATTGGCTGCTACGGGGGGGAGGGTGTCGCTAGTCAGGATTGGCTGCCACATGCCGCCGCGTAGGGTCCCGATGATGATGATGATGATGGCGTCGGCTGCCGCGTGGGGTCCCGATGATGATGGCGTCGGCCGCGGTGTGGGGTCCTGATGATGATGATGATGATGATGGCGTCGGCTGCCGTGGGGGGGGGGGGGGGGGGTCCTGTCAGGATTGGCTGCTACGGGGGGGGGGGTGTCGCTAGTCAGGATTGGCTGCTACGGGGGGGGGGGTGTCGCTAGTCAGGATTGGCTGCTACGGGGGGGGGGGTGTCGCTAGTCAGGATTGGCTGCTACGGGGGGGGGGGTGTCGCTAGTCAGGATTGGCTGCTACGGGGGGGGGGGTGTCGCTAGTCAGGATTGGCTGCCACATGCCGCCGCCTGGGGTCCCGATGATGATGGCGTCGGCCGCGGTGTGGGGTCCTGATGATGATGATGATGATGATGGCGTCGGCTGCCGTGGGGGGGGGGGGGGGGGGGTCCTGTCAGGATTGGCTGCTACGGGGGGGGGGGGTGTCGCTAGTCAGGATTGGCTGCTACGGGGGGGGGGGTGTCGCTAGTCAGGATTGGCTGCTACGGGGGGGGGGGTGTCGCTAGTCAGGATTGGCTGCCACATGCCGCCGCCTGGGGTCCCGATGATGATGGTGTCGGCCGCCGCGTGGGGTCCCGATGACGACGACGATGATGATGATGATGATGATGATGATGGCGTCGGCCACGTCGTGTTACTTGCCCTGTGCGTTGCCCTCAGTGGCCTATCTGTCGCCCTGTCGCAGCTGCCACTAGAGGACCCCCACAGTGAGCTGTCCAGCAGCATCCTCTCCCTGCAGCCGGAGCCCGAGGTGCCACCGGAGCTGCCCCCGCCACGCCTACGTTGCTGCTGAAGCTCCACCTTGGATAGCCTCACCCACCATCACCCATCCAACCAACTACCACCACCCCAGTGAACCACTCTTACCAATTAGGGTGCAGCAGTGGAGCCAAGTCCCCCTCAATACCCCTCCCCCCCCCCCCACACCTCACAGTCTAAGACACGCAGGAAGGCTCCCTGACGCACACCCCCCAGCAGGGCTACCTCACATGCAGGACAACTTAATCAAACTGGGTGCCTCTAGTTAAGACCTGGAACAAGATGGACTGGGAGGTTCCCTCCTCCAGTTAGAGGCAAAGCTACCCTGAGGCCACTCCCACTTCCATCCAATCTATTGGAGCGTCTTCCACTCTCCACTTGCAGCCCCACTGCCCTGGATCACATGACAGGAAAAGGGCATCTGGAACAACTTGCCATAAACTTTTCACTTCTTCATGGATGGGAATGTCTACGCAATTATATTCTGCTTCTGGTGGGTCTGAGATTTTGTTTAGAAAGGGATTATGCATAAACGAGGTAAGGAATTGCTGAGCGTAAGTCCTGCTCTTTCAGGAAGGGAATCGTACTGCCTGCTTCTCTGTGATTCACTGATCAATCAGATCCCCATACAACTGGCGTCTGTGGAAAGGAAGGGCCCTCGTCGGCATCTTCAGGGCAGGCTTATGGTCGAGGGGTCGCTGACATGTATGGAACAGAGTGGCTTTCGGAACTTCTCACTGACTGAGCCAGCTGGCGTGACGGTTTGTTTGAAATTGGTCTTTTTTTGTTTTGTTTTACATGGTTTGCACTACAATCATTTCTGAGTAGTTTTACATGCAATGGAAAGGTTCTCCCTGAAGGAGATTTGGCATGGTGAATGCAGAGTTTCTCAGCACTGGTAATGCTCACCGGTCGAGGTGCCAAGGCTTAAAGGGCGGCAGTGGGAGGGGCACGGCAAGGCGCCACTCCTTGCGATCCCTCCACATCCGTCATCACAGGTTCCTTCCAGACTGGTTTTCTGAGATGGACACACCTGCACTCTTGAACTTCCTGAAGTGGGACTGGAGAGAGGTGTGGATAGGCATGCAGTGAGTGAGGCCCTCTGCTGGTTGCGGGAGGCAGGGCTGTGCCTTGTCACAAGTGCGTCTCAGACAAGGACTCCATTCAAAGTTTGAGGTGTTGCATGCTCCTGTGCTACCAGCACACCTGACTGCATGTCAGCGAGCAGGTGGGGGGGGGCGCCGAAAAAGCCTAGCCAGCACAGCTGCCCCACTGAGTTTGAGGTCAGCGGCAGATGGGTGTGATGTAACTATCTGCTCAGAGACAGAGCCCCACCCACCCTCATACAGTATGGTGCCACTAAGGGGTCCAGCTCATTTCCCAGAAAACACGAACAATGATTATTTACATCTAGTGCACAACTACTAACACAATGTTGGTGCAACTTTCATGCTTGACTAAAGGGTAGTGCAGTGTATTGATTGGTTGTCGCTTGATGGAAGGCCACCATGGTAAAGCAAAGATCTCGTGGTATGGGCACTTTTCCTATCGAGTACGTGTGTTTGTGCAGGCAGTATCACAGGACTACAGGTCTGGCCATACACTGGCCTGAACGCAGTATCACAGGACTACAGATCTGGCCGTACACTGGCCTGAGCACAGTATCACAGGACTATAGGTCTGGCCGTACACTGGCCTGAACGCAGTATCACAGGACTACAGGTCTGGCCGTACACTGGCCTGAGCGCAGTATCACAGGACTACAGGTCTGGCCGTACACTGGCCTGAGCGCAGTATCGCAGGACTACAGGTCTGCCCGCACACTGACCTGAGCGCAGTATCGCAGGACTACAGGTCTGGCTGCACACTGGCCTGAGCGCAGTATCAATTGGTTCCACGCAGGCAGAAACTCCAGCGTTTTACAGCATTGTGCCTATACTCAAGACCTTGGTACAGACTGTCCAGTTGCCAGTGCATCTATCACTAATGAAGGTTACCATCCTTCACAGTATTGTACATGTAAGCCTTTTTTCTCATTTTTGAAATATTAACCATATTCATGAAAATGCATTGAACAGTTGTGCTATAAACGGCAATTTGTTCAATGTGTGTGTTACTAAACAAGTTTTATGTATTTTAGTATGCTGGCATGTTTTACGTTGTGTGATATAACTTGTGGCATTCTTAAACTAATGCAGTGCAAATAAATATTTTATATTTATTACCAAGCCAATGCGTTACGACGTGTTAACTCCTAGACTTTTACCGATGACATAACTTGGCCACTGGGTGTCGCTATTGCGTCGTTTAGAACATGAACCCATCGTGTCTGTTCTCCTAAAGCAAACCGCAGGAACGCCTGGCCCAGCACTGGGCTATCGGATGTGCGCGGGGTGCGAGGTTTCAGTGTGCTCCACGACTCATATTTGTTTTTAACAAATGTACCATCCTGATAATAATTGACATCATCTGTAGTTTCCCTTTCAGTACAGTTGCCTGAAGTCACTTACTTCATGTTATAATACTTTTTATTATAAATAAAAATGTGGCTCAGTGGGCTAAGCCTGTGTGCCTGTAATCAGAAGCCTCAGCACGTCGACGGGTCTTTGAGCAAGACCCTTAACCCCCCCTCCCTGGGCACCCCAAGACCCTTAACCCCCCCTCCCTGGGTGCCCCAAGACCCTTAACTCCCCCTCCCTGGGCGCCCCAAGGCCCTTAACCCCCAGCTCCCTGGGCGCCGCTATGGGTGTCTGCCCTTCACGGACGGCTTACTCTACAAAGAGCAAGTTGAGGGAGGCGTAAAAGACAATTTCCCCACGGGGATAAATAAAGTGATTATTGTTATTATTTACACATGAAATTAATACCTAATTTATAGGAATCTTTAAACTGTGGGTTTAGTGTCCCCTTTAAAACAAGACCTGAGGATGCTGATATTTATATTGCGCTGGTAAGGTTTTTTTTTGTTGATAAAATATTATTATTAATTCATTAAATCCAGGTCCTGCATATGCCAAGAGTCCCTTGCCACGAAGACCGTCGTCCCTTAATTAATATAATTAGACACTAAGTAAATGAGTTGGTCCTTATGTTTTCAAAATATGGTTAACTCCTGACGGGGATAATGGTTTGTAAAGCTGGCATCCCCTCAGCGCGACATCTTTGGAAAGGCTCCTCCTGTCAAAAGGTAAGGTAATGAAGTGTCTGGATCCTCTCGTCGAATCCAAAATGCAGCACGTCGGCGGCTCCGGGTTCGAAAGGGCGGTCGAGCGCCGCTGTCGCGCATGCGCGCATGAGTAGCCGCGGCCGTCGAAGTCCGGAACCGCAGCGCTTGCAGATTTTACATGTCAAATGGGAGCGGAGAGGGGCGGTGCGGACGGGATCTGGTGGGGAAATGAGACGGGGGCGCTCCGGGCGGCGCGCACGGCCGGCTTATAACAGAATAAGGTTACGTGCGATCGGGATCGAGCTTTCTGCTACGGCTCGGATTTGCGTCTTATTTATAAATTATTTTCAATGGTGCGTTTTCACCAAGGGGAACAAAGGACGGGACTGGAGTAAAAAGCTAGATTTATAATGAACAGCCGGGTGACATAAAGAACCGGGGTGCGAGCAGGCAGACCGCAGTGAAGGTGCACCACTCCGAAGTGATGAGAAGGACAGCCGGAAAGCAGCAGTGTGCCGCCGACGCCATTCGTCAGGGTTGTTCGCCTGGGTTAAGGATCGAGCGTTTCTTCCATCAGCCACCCCTCCCTGGTGCCCGTGGATAATGGAGAGTACGGATGGCGAAGCCAGGCAGCAGAACCACCAGTTGGAAAAAAGGCGTTTGAACAGAGCGCCCTCCCCGGCGAGACCTTTCCTGAAGGATGTCCACTGCCGAGCGTCCAAAGCGCCGGCGATCACGCCGAAATCCCCGAAGCTTCCTTACAAACAGCAGACGCCCTCCGCGGGTCTCCCGCACGCCCAGAATCGCCTTTCCCGACGCAACGTCTCCGGTGCAAAAGAGAAGCCGGCTCCGGCAAAAAGTCTCAGCAAGTCTACGGTGACCAAAAAGGCGGCGAAGACCGCGCAGCGTGGGCCGGCGGAGCCGAAAACCACCAACAAACAAGCGGAGCCCGGGCCCCTCTTTGCCAAGAGTAAAAAAGGGAAAATCGCCCTGGCTCATGGCTCCTTTGGTTTGGGCTCCCCGGTCCGGGTACCGACGGGATCCGCTCTCGGTAGGGTCAGTCACACGGACAGCAGTTCCGATCTGTCGGACTGCCTCTCCGAGCCGCTGTCTGACGAGCAGAAACAAGCCCAGGCGGCGAGCAGCGATGCCGAGTCCGGCTCCGGCTCTAGCGACCGCGAACAGCTGCGGGTCGCGTCTCCATTCGAGATGTCCGAAAGTGGTCATGCCCCGCTGCTAGTCAAAGAGCTTTACGCGGCGAAGGAGCGGCCGTGCCGGGGTTTGTTTGCAGAAGGACAGACCGGCTCCGACGAGCTGGCGGAGCGGTGCAAAGCTGGCTTTAGAACGGGGGGCATCGGGGATGCACCTGGAGAGAGGAAGGCGCAGAATGACCAGGAGCTGTTACGGGAAATCGAGGATCTCCGTTCGGAAAATGACTATCTGAAGGTAATGGGCATGGCCTCATACGCACATGGCGTATATAACAACCGGTCACGGCGTGTATATGTATGATCTGCGGTGTATTTGAAGCTCGGGGTTTAATGAGTCTCCGTGAACTGGGCGCTGTCGGCACGCCGTGAAAGCCTCTTTCCTAAAATTCAGCCACCTTTCCCACCAGTATGGTTGTTTTTCTTGTGCGTCAGACCTCCCGGCAGCCTGTCACTGCCGCAGAAGCGGCTTTTTATGCGACGCTGAGGGTTGAAATAGCTCCTTTCTCCGTGGTGGTGCGCCAGCGTGCTCATCCTTCCTTTATTTGCCGTATATTTTCTGGGTCACTGGAGGATGACTGTAAGCACTGTTACCACACAGGTGCCACCCCGGAGAAACGCAAAGCCGTTCGTGGACGTGACACAACGTTTTTCATCATCTTTATTTGACTAATACACTTTAAAAAGCAGCGTGTAATTTAGGAAGGGGGTGTGATCATGAAGTCATTTATATTTAAAATGTAAGTAGATATTGTTTCTGTGCCTTTAATATAATGCCACGTCCACGTGGATCGCCTGCAGATTCAGTTTTGCCTGTGGTCCGCTGTTAGGTGCGTGCGGACCCTGCCGTCCCGTACCAACCCCGCTGCACCCCCGCAGCCGCCGTCGGTGACCGGCCGGTGCGCAACGGAGACAGCAGCAGACGCTCATTTAGCTACAATATGGGCAACCATAGAATCGGACGCACTGTCCCGTGAAGATTATGCTGCTAATCTGTCTCCATCCCTATGCTCTTTCCTTCTCAAAATACTAACGTATGTGTCAGCAGTGTCCCGTCTTAGGGTGAGATGGACGCCATTTACACAAATTTGAACTTCGTCTAATTGTATTTGTAATTGTCATTGGTGTGACCAGGAGGGTGAAAATAGCGGTAATAGCAAATACAGCAAGTTAATGGTGAAAGTCCTCTGATGACGCTCACATTACCATTTCAAAGGGCATTCTTAACTTTCTTCCAGCTGTCTTGTCTCCCCTAATGCCATGGCAGCTTAGTTAATAGGCTTTTGTCAGTTTTTATTACAATAGCAGAGTCCCTAAGGACCAGAGAGGAGGCAGCTTGCCCACATCCCTTGAGGCGTGGCAGAGGGGGGTACCCTCCCGGCCCAGCTGCCAGCTGGACCCCTGGTCTCTGCGGGCCTTTGGGATGGTCCCAGCGAGCCTATTACAGACATGGTAGCGTGGTCTCCGTTTAATTTGCCTGTTGTTGCAGACACATTAGTTTGACGGTGCATCTGCTCGGTCCCAGAATAGCCCAATGTGTCAGTCACCTTCTAATTAAAAAACTGCAAATCAGTCATTTTGCAGTTATATATTAAGTGTCTACCTAGATGCAATACACCACCAGTGCTCTTCATATATGCTGCCGTTTCTTCTTGTTAACAGCTGTGAGTTTTAAAAAGGCTTTTTTATTATAGGAATACTAACTGAAATTCACCAGTTACCCATTGCACGTGTGATTGAAGCCGCTTGTCCGTTCTGCTCAGCACGTGGCACTAAAGCAAATACTTGGCCATTTGGCGCGGTGTGGGCGGCACTGAGCTCCAGGAGCACACGCAGCCTTGGCCTGTCGGCGCGGCGATAAGGGCCCATAGCATGCGCTAAGGCCCCATAGTATGCGTGGCCCTGGCCAGGTCGGAGCGGCGCTAAGCCCCCATACTATGCGTGGCCCTGACCGCCCGGAGCGGCGCTAAGCCCCCATAGTATGCGTGGCCCTGACCGCCCGGAGCGGCGCTAAGCCCCCATAGTATGCGTGGCCCTGGCCGGTCGGCGTGGCGCTAAGGCCTCATAGTATGCCTGGCCGGTCGTCGCGGCGCTAATCCCCCATAGTATGCGTGGCCCTGGCCGGTCGGCGCGGCGCTAAGTCCCCATAGTATGCGTGGCCCTGGTCGGCCAGTCGGCGCGGCGCTAAGCCCCCATAGTATGCGTGGCCCTGGCCGGTCGGCATGGCGCTAAGTCCCCATAGTATGCGTGGCCCTGGCCGGCCGGCATGGCGCTAAGTCCCCATAGTATGCGTGGCCCTGGTCGGCCAGTCGGCGCGGCGCTAAGCCCCCATAGTATGCGTGGCCCTGGCCGGTCGGCGCGGCGCTAAGCCCCCATAGTATGCGTGGCCCTGGTCGGCCAGTCGGCGCGGCGCTAAGCCCCCATAGTATGCGTGGCCCTGGCCGGTCGGCGCGGCGCTAAGCCCCCATAGTATGCGTGGCCCTGGCCGGTCGGCGCGGCGCTAAGCCCCCATAGTATGCGTGGCCCTGGCCGGTCGGCGCGGCGCTAAGTCCCCATAGTATGCGTGGCCCTGGCCGGTCGGCGCGGCGCTAAGGCCTCATAGTATGCGTGGCCCTGGTCGGCCAGTCGGCGCGGCGCTAAGCCCCCATAGTATGCGTGGCCCTGGCCGGTCGGCGCGGCGCTAAGTCCCCATAGTATGCGTGGCCCTGGTCGGCCAGTCGGCGCGGCGCTAAGCCCCCATAGTATGCGTGGCCCTGGCCGGTCGGCGCGGCGCTAAGCCCCCATAGTATGCGTGGCCCTGGTCGGCCAGTCGGCGCGGCGCTAAGCCCCCATAGTATGCGTGGCCCTGGTCGGCCAGTCGGCGCGGCGCTAAGCCCCCATAGTATGCGTGGCCCTGGTCGGCCAGTCGGCGCGGCGCTAAGTCCCCATAGTATGCGTGGCCCTGGTCGGCCAGTCGGCGCGGCGCTAAGCCCCCATAGTATGCGTGGCCCTGGCCGGTCGGTCGGCGCGGCGCTAAGCCCCCATAAGCCCACAGAGTATGCGAGTGCACTTCGCTCGCATGAAGCCTCCATGGGCCTCATCTGTGTGGTGTTCAATTAGCCCACATCCAGGGTCACTGTGGATAGGCCAAAATCAGCTTAGTCGCTAGAAACTGTTTTAATGGCTGTTCAATGCCTTCTGTTATTCGACAGCAGACACACCCAGTGAACCCTGGGGGCTGCTGTCTCCATGAAGCCCTGCACTGATATCAGATGACAGATCCATTGATCCGTTCCTTTTCATCCTCACCATTGCTGTTTTCATGCATCACCCTCTCATCTCTTTTGCTTTCATTTCTCCTGAAGAGCAGTTGGACCTTGGGCTCACTGACAGCCTCCACCCCACACACACACGCACCCACACAACACGCCCCACACATCACGCCCCACATATGACCTCAGAAGCATAAGGGCAGACAGGCTGTCACCTGACCATACCAGGAAACAAACGCGCTCAGCTTCCTGTCAGCTCTGCATCAGTCACCTGAAATTCCATACTAGTTATTTCTGCTGTCTCTGAGTCGGGGGGGGGGGGGGTGCAGTATGTGGGTTTATATCACGGAATATCTTTTCTGTGCACACAGCTCTTTGTGGCTCCTGGTGCATCAGGCCACCGCCCATCCCCCCCGCCCCCCCCCAGATGTTCCCGGTCCCGCCCTTTGTGTTTTTGTGCAAATCCGCTGCTCTTGCTGATATGTGGTGTTTGTGACACACGGTTCAGTTGGTGTCTGAATTTAGTGTCTTACAGAGTAACAAGCATCTCAGCACTGAGCAGTGTGAGAATTCTGAGCACCTAGACAGACCTTTCCAGATAAATCCTATCTAAACATTCAACAGGAGTCAATGTCACGCAGATGGTTTATAATAATAATAATAACAATAACTAATAATAATGATAATATTGATAATAATAATTAATGACAATGATAATATGAAAAAAGACTCCTCCATGATTTGATTTAAGCTGTGAGTTGCTATTTGGGCTTGTGCGGGGCTCCATGCGTCAGGCCGCAGTGCCTGTCATCAGGACGCTGGTTCACATCTCAGGATCGGCAGTGATATCTGCACTGGGCCCTTAACCCCTAATGCTCCAGGGACAGGCAGCCCCTGCTCTCTCGATTATATGTCGCTCTGGATCAGAGCAGCTGATAAATGTTTGGGCTGTTTAAAAACAGCATGTAGTTTCTGGGGAATCTCTCTGCATAGCCCTCCTTGTTACCTGTGGCCGGCTTACTTTGGCCTCTGCCTGTCTGTGTGATGGGTAGGAATTTGGCAATGATTGCAGATACGATAAACACCACAGGGTATGGAGGCCATGTGTAATGGGTGCTGTTGCACCTGTGACCTAAATTAGGAGAGATATCTGTCACTCAGGAGAAGAGGTACGGGCCTAATGTGCTCAGCGGGGTCCATACCGGGGTCGTGAGGCTGTTCTGCGAGAAAGACCCACGTCTCAGGCCTGCCGGCTCGCCCCCTGCAGGATGAACTGGAGGAATTACGTGCCGAGATGGAGGAGGTGCGAGACAGCTACATGGAGGAGGAGGCCTATCAACTGCAGGAGCTGCGGCGTGAGCTAGACCGGGCCAACAAGAACTGCCGCATCCTGCAGTACCGGCTGCGCAAGTCTGAGCAGAAGAGCCTAAGAGTGGCGCAGACAGGACAGGTGGATGGGGAGCTGTTGCGTAGTCTGGAGCAGGACCTCAAGGTATGGCTCTCAGTGGCTGTCTCTGTCTGGGTCCCCATCCCTTTCTGTGTGTGTCCCTGTCTGGGTCCCTCTCTGTCTGTCTGTCTCTGTGTCTCTGTCTGGGTCCCTCTCTCTATGTCTGCCTGGGTCCCTGTCTGTGTCCCTCTCGCTGTCTGTCTGTGTCCGTATTCCTTTCTGTGTCTCTGTCTGGGTCCCTGTCCCTTTCTCTGTGTGTCCCTGTCTGCTTCCCTCTCTCTATGTCTGCCCGGGTCCCTGTCTGTGTCCCTCTCTGTGTCCCTCTCTCTATGTCTGCCCGGGTCCCTGTCTGTGTCCCTCTCGCTGTCTGTCTGTGTCCATAATCCTTTCTGTGTCTCTGTCTGAGTTCCTGTCCCTTTCTGTGTTTCCCCCCGTCTCTGTGTCCCTCTCACTATCTGTCTGTGTCCGTATTCCTTTTTGTGTCTCTGTCTGGGTCCCTCTCTCTATGTCTGCCTGGGTCCCTGTCTGTGTTCCTCTCGCTGTCTGTCTGTGTCCATATTCCTTTCTGTCTCTCTGTCTGTGTCCGTATTCCTTTCTGTGTCCCTGTCTGCGTCCGTATTCCTTTCTGTGTCTGTCTGGGTCCCTGTCCCTTTCTCTGTGTGTCCCTGTCTGTTTCCCTCTCTCTATGTCTGCCCGGGTCCCTGTCTGTGTCCCACTCGCTATCTGTCTGTGTCCATATTCCTTTCTGTCTCTCTGTCTGTGTCCGTATTCCTTTCTGTGTCCCTGTCTGCGTCCGTATTCCTTTCTGTGTCTGTCTGGGTCCCTGTCCCTTTCTCTGTGTGTCCCTGTCTGTTTCCCTCTCTCTATGTCTGCCCGGGTCCCTGTCTGTGTCCCACTCGCTATCTGTCTGTATCCATATTCCGTTCTGTGTCTCCGTCTGGGTTCCTGTCCCTTTCTGTGTTTCCCCCCGTCTCTGTGTCCCTCTCACTATCTGTCTGTGCCCGTATTCCTTTCTGTGTCTCTGTCTGGGTCCCTGTCCCTTTCTCTGTGTGTCCCTGTCTGTGTCCCTCTCTCTGTCTGCCTGGGTCCCTGTCTGTGTCCCTCTCGCTGTCTGTCTGTGTCCGTATTCCTTTCTGTCTCTGTCTGGTTCCCAGTCCCTTTCTGTGTTTCCTCCCGTCTCTGTCTCCCTCTCACTATCTGTCTGTGTCCATATTCTTTTTTGTGTCCCTCTCTCTGTCTGTCTGTCTTTTTGTGTCCATGTTCTTGTTTGTGTCCCTCTCTCTGTGTCCCTGCCTGTGTCTCTGTGTGTCTGCCTCTGTCTGAGGATATACCTGTGTTTTTCACTTCTGCCACCCTGCTCCCGCAGAGGTGCCATGACAGTCACTGGGTGTGCTGTACAGTCTGCTTCTCCCTTTTGAGCTTGACCCATTTCAGCCAGTCTGAAATGGATTTGACATCTATTTGAGCCATCCCTCGTCCCCCTATTTCCCATAGACGTTCATCAGTGCATCAGTCTGTCTTTGCAGCCCGCTGGGCTCACGTGTGCTGCATGCATCTGCATGTGAATCTACATCTGTACCTGCAGGTGGCCAAAGACGTCTCCGTGCGTCTTCACAACGAGCTTGAGAGCGTGGAGGACAAGCGCAGCCGAGCCGAGGATGAGAACGAGCTCCTCAGGCAAAAACTGATCGAGGTGGAGATCTCCAAGCAGGCACTGCACAATGAACTGGAGAGAGCCAAGGAGGTGAGGGGCGAGGCGGGGGCCATGATGATGGGTGGGGCTTTGGGCCACTTGAGGAGGTCCTCAGGTATTTAAAACTCCCTGGTGTCTTTGCTGTTCACACTCCATAATCAGCGTTTTTGTAAACATGCACCCTGCACGGCACCGCCATGCTCTGTTAGAAGAGGCGAGGGGTTTAAGTGAAGGAAGGTGCTCTTGGACATGGGGGCGGGAGCTTATGGCAGATTTCATCCTCGTTACGCCTGTCCTGCTTGTGGCCATTCATTACCAGGTTGAATACCGGGGCGACTCAGTAGTGGGGAACTATTCTGAGGTATTGGGGTCAGATTAAGCTAATTGGAAATGACATAAGGCTGTGAGAAAACAGGTGGAGAACTGGATTATGGGTCAGCTGTCCGAGGTATTGACACTGCGAACGGGGAGGGGCGGGCATCAGTACAGGGCAAACTGCAGATGATCTCTCAGGGTTATTGGTGACCAAAGGGTTAGCTGACCAGATGCACGGTTGGCTCATTGCTCCCAATACGGTGTCGGTGTTTGTGACCCTTGTCCTCAGCTGTGGCAGAGCTTTGGGGGCCACCGTGCCAAAACGGGAGCTGGGGGTGATCTTAAAACCATCAGAGCCCAGGATTCAAAACCGTTGGCGACGTCGTTAGACACGCCCTCTGATTGTGGGATACCCCTGGCTTTTTTCAGAGCATTGGGTTCATGGTCGGCCCCCGCCCTTGCTTTTGGGGAGCCTCTTCCGCCCTGCAGGCAATTTGCTCAGATGAGAATGACAGGGAGAAGTGCTCTCCCTGAGAATCGTCCCAGTTTGCGGAGCATGCACGTGCGTGTGTGTACCGTGTGTGTACCGTGTGTGTACCGTGTGTGTACCGTGTGTGTACCGTGTGTGTACTGTGTGTGTGTATGCACGTGCTTGCATGTGTGTGTGTGTGTGTGCGTGCTTGCATGTGTGTGTGCGTACTGTGTGTGCGTATGTGCGTGCTTGCATGTGCGTGTGTGTGCTGTGTGTGTATGCGCGTGCTTGCGTGTGTGTGTACTGTGTGTGTGCGTGCTTGTGTGTGTGCATGCGCATGTGTGTGTGTGTGCTGTGTGTGCATGCACGTGCTTGCATGCGTGTGTGTGTACTGTGTGTGTGCATGTGCGTGCTTGCATGCGTGTGTGTGCATGTGCGTGCTTGCATGCGTGTGTGTGCATGTGCGTGCTTGCATGCGTGTGCGTGCATGCGCGTGCGTGCTTGCGTGTGTGTGCTGTGTGTGTGCTTGCTGTGTCTGCTGCGTGCATTTGTGTGTGCATGCGCACATACTTGCACGTGTGTGTACTGTGTGTGCGCGTGCTTGCATGTGTGTGTGTGTGTACTGTGTGCGCGTGCTTGCGTGTGTGTGTGTGTGTGTGTACTGTGTGTGCGGGTGCTTGCTTTTGTGTGTACTGTCTGCTGCGTGCATTTGTGTGTGCATGCGCACATACTTGCACGTGTGCGCGTGTGTGTGTGTGCTCCATGCATGTGTGTGTACTGCGTACGTGTGTGTTGCATGCGTGTGTGTGTGTGTGTACTGTCTGTGCACGTGTGTGCTGCATGCATGTGTGTACTTCGTATGTGTGTGTGCTGCATGTGTGTGTACTGCGTACGTGTGTGTGTGTGCTGCATGTGTGTGTACTGCGTACGTGTGTGTGTGTGCTGCATGTGTGTGTACTGCGTACGTGTGTGTGTGTTGCATGCGTGTGTGTGTTGCATGCGTGTGTGTGTGTGCTGCATGCATGTGTGTGTGCTGCATGCGTGTGTGTGCTGCATGCGTGTGTGTGCTGCATGTGTGTGTGCTGCATGTGTGTGTGCTGCATGTGTGTGCGCTGCGTACGTGTGTGCGCTGCGTACGTGTGTGTGCGCTGCGTGCGTGTGTGTGCGCTGCGTGCGTGTGTGTGTGTACTGTGTGTGCGCACATGTGCACGTGTATATGCTGCATGCATTTGTGTGTGTACTGCGTCCGTGTGTGTGTGTGTGTGTGTGCTGCATGCATGCATGCATGTGTGTGTGTGTACTGCATACGTGTGTGTGTGTGCTGCGTAAATGTCTATGCGAGATGGGGAGAGGGGGACTGCTGGATTCCTCCATGGCTTGAATTTCACATCATGTTTCGTATTTCCAGTTAAACAGGGCACTTCCTCAGGAGGCTTTGCGCTTCAGCTCTGAATTCTGCCATGTGGGTCATGATGTAATGTGAATAATCGCACATGTGTGTGTGTGTGTGTGTGTGTGTGTGTGTATATATAGATTAGGTTTATATTACATTGTGGGGACCAAATGTTCCCCGCAATGTCATTTTTTAGGTCCCCACAAAGATGTGTGAATGCAGTCCATCCATCCATCCATTGTCCAAACCGCTTATCCGACAGGGTCGCGAAGGGTCCGGAGCCTATCCCGGAAGCAATGGGCACGAGACAGGGAACAACCCAGGATGGGGGACCAGCCCATCGCAGAGCACACTCACACACCATTCACTCTCACATGCACACCTATGGGAAATTTAGCAACTCCAATTAGCCTCAGCATGTTTTTGGACTGTGGGGGGAAACCGGAGTACCCGGAGGAAACCCCACGACAACATGGGGAGAA
The DNA here is from genome assembly GCF_023856365.1 of Brienomyrus brachyistius. NCBI lineage: Eukaryota > Metazoa > Chordata > Actinopteri > Osteoglossiformes > Mormyridae > Brienomyrus > Brienomyrus brachyistius. The sequence goes on along the minus strand of NW_026042328.1, from coordinate 387,431 downwards.
CATGAAAACTCCACACACATGTGACCCAGGCGGAGACTCGAACCCGAGTCCCAGAGGTGTGAGGCAACAGTGCTAACCACTGCACCATCATGCCACCCCTGTGAATGCAATCAAAAAAGTAAATCAAAAAAAGTTGTGAAAAAGTGGTTAGTACTGGGTAGGGGTTAGGGTTAGTGCCGGGTTAGGGTTAGTGCCGGGTTAGGGTTAGGGTTAGTGCCGGGTAGGGGTTAGGGTTAGTGCCGGGTAGGGGTTAGGGTTAGTGCCGGGTAGGGGTTAGGGTTAGTGCCGGGTAGGGGTTAGGGTTAGTGCCGGGTAGGGGTTAGGGTTATGGTCATCATATTGGGATTAGAGTTTTCTCAGTAGAAATGAATGGAAAGATATAAATTACAAACCTGTGTGTGGGGTGTGAAATTCAAAGCATAATGGACTGTGCTCTACTGAAATATCAACAAAGGACGTGAAATAAGGTCCATACAACTACATCTACTAATCCATTTAGTATCAAAAAACTTAACATAAGTGGCAAGTCTTGACGCTGACTGCTTGGTGGATTGTGTGTACTGTCTTGTTTAGGCCTTGACACAATTTTTTGTGCCATGCTTGGCGATGCGATTTGGGGGGATTTCAATAATGTCGCTTAAAATTTTTCAGTTAAAATAATGCATATAATTATTTTTTAGGCATCCCATAGTCCTAATCAGTATCGTATCGGTGCAAACCCAAAAGTGAGTATCGGTGCTAGTTCTCAGTCTTAGTACTTTATTCACTGTTATGGCATTCTGCGGTCATCCATGTCCCAGAAAGAACCCGTCTCCACATCCCTTGGAGTGAGAGATTTTTGTGCTCTGCTTTGTCCTTTGTGCAAGGCTGTGGAGTCTGCCTGTGTTTGCACCCCTTCTATTCTCATACGCGAGACCCCCCAGCCATATGATAGGGGGTAAAAAGGCACTGGAATGGATTGACCTGTGCCTGGTTAACGTACGATGTCCACCATGATGGACGAGACTCTGCACTGCACTGCACTGCACTGCTTTGGAGACATGCGTGGACCCCTGAACCGCTCTCTGAGCAGAGACGTGTAAAATGCAGTGTTTGCCGCTGCAGAGCTGGGGGGCAGGCTCAGTAGTTCTCACTGACCCAGTTAGTGCAGATGCAGAGACGCAGTGACGTGCTAGACGTTAATGTAGCTCTGCCCAGAGACTGTCTGTCTGATGGGGCAGTCTCCTCCCGTGTGCTGTTCCGAAAAACCCAGCAGCCGCCATTTTCGGTGTATTTTCAGTACCAGCACACTTTGAGCTACATGATTTACATACTGGTATCCATTTTACATACTGGTATCCATTTTACATGTATTGGCAAACCATCCCACAAATGATATCAGCACACACCTGTTTGTTTTTCACGGTCACTTGCATACAATTCTCCTTGCAGTAAGTGGTATGTGTAAAGGATATGCACACAGGGACTGTGATCGCCCTAACCCAGGGAGGGTGACTTCACACAGGGACTGTGATCGCCCTAACCCAGGGAGGGTGACTTCACACACGGACTGTGATCGCCCTAACCCAGGGAGGGTGACTTCACACACGGACTGTGGTCGCCCTAACCCAGGGAGGGTGACTTCACACAGGGACTGTGGTCGCCCTAACCCAGGGAGGGTGACTTCACACAGGGACTGTGGTCGCCCTAACCCAGGGAGGGTGACTTCACACAGGGACTGTGGTCGCCCTAACCCAGGGAGGGTGACTTCACACACAGAGTGCAGACTGTTAGCTCTGTCACTTGAATGTCTGATCTGCTCTGCACTTTGATGTGGGATACTTGCTTACTTGGATTTAAGGTAGACTGGATTAAATGTAAGTGAATGGAGATAAAGTCAATTTAAACTCTGGTAAATATGACAATCATGTCTTGTGTTTACAAGTAGTCAGCCAACAGCATCCTGGATTGCAGAAACACTCACAACAGACTGAAATAAATGTGTGTGTGATTTTAGGATTTACAAATACTTTTAACTGTTAAAGTTCATTTACTTTTCCTGGAAAAAATGTTAGCAGATTTATAGTTAGTGTAATTAAATTTAGTGGAAGCTAATTGGTCCACGAACGTTTTTCAAAGTTATCCTCTAACTAATCCTCTACCTCTAACGAAAAAGTTAGCTTTGTTAATTAGCAGTTAGCGGAACCCTGCCCACCACTAATTATCATAACATTGTTCTGTTTGTCCGGGAGGATGACACACACACACACAGTGGCTTAATTTTGGGGGTGTAACATGAAGATGACCACCCCCCAAGTGGAACGCAGTAAGGCTCAGCTGGGACTTTTCTGCTGCTCTCCACGCCCCTCTATTACTATGGGAGGGGGTACAGCTTGCCACCGGTGACCAATAGCACTGAGGGGGGGATTAAACACAAAGGCTGAGAATGAGCCGTGTCTGCCTCTTGTGTCAGGATGGGGGGGTCAGGCAGCAGATGGCCTCTGAGAACTGAGGGCAGACAAAGCCAACTGTGCCCCTCAGTCTCCGCCCCTGATAGGCTCTGCCCCCTTATTAGCCAAGCAGCTTGAAAGTTGCCAACTCTGTAGGTGAGTGTGGAACAGCCAGCCCTGTTCCAGCCAACTGGAGGAGACACTGCAAGGCATCGGCAAAGCTGATTCTTTCATGCCTCTGAAAGGTGCCTTTGTCTCCACAGCCATTGTGTGGAGAGAGAGGCATGCAGCAAAGGGGGTGGGGAGGCGCAAGCAGCATCCAGACAGCCAACAGAACCTCCCCCACTCTGGGTCCGAGACTACCATGCCTAACCCCTAAGAGCATCGGAGCTTGTTTACCTAAACACAAATGGCGACATGTCGGGAAACCTAAGGGCACGGATGGAAGGGAGTGGAGGTGGTGGGAGTAAAAGGTGGATGGAGGAAAGGGAGGTAGATACAGAGAAGGAGGCCGCTCCTCTCACCCTCCGCTGGCTTTCCTGTCCGCGGCCGGGCGGCTCCTATAGCCCTCTGCCGGCTTTCCTGTCTGCGGCCGGGCCGTTCCTATAGCCCTCCGCCGGCTTTCCTGTCTGCGGCCGGGCCGCTCCTATAGCCCTCCGCCGGCTTTCCAGTCCGCGGCCGGGCCGCTCCTATAGCCCTCCGCCGGCTTTCCTGTCCGCGGCCGGGCCGCTCCTATAGCCCTCCGCCGGCTTTCCTGTCCGCGGCCGGGCCGCTCCTATAGCCCTCCGTCGGCTTTCCTGTCCGCGGCCGGGCCGCTCCTATAGCCCTCCGTCGGCTTTCCTGTCCGCGGCCGGGCCGCTCCTATAGCCCTCCGTCGGCTTTCCTGTCCGCGGCCGGGCCGCTCCTATAGCCCTCCGTCGGCTTTCCTGTTCGCGGCCGGGCCGCTCCTATAGCCCTCCGCCGGCTTTCCAGTCCGCGGCCGGGCCGCTCCTATAGCCCTCCGCCGGCTTTCCAGTCCGCGGCCGGGCCGCTCCTATAGCCCTCCGCCGGCTTTCCAGTCCGCGGCCGGGCCGCTCCTATAGCCCTCCGCCGGCTTTCCTGTCCGCGGCCGGGCCGCTCCTATAGCCCTCCGCCGGCTTTCCTGTCCGCGGCCGGGCCGCTCCTATAGCCCTCCGCCGGCTTTCCTGTCTGCGGCCGTGCCGCTCCTCTCACCATCCGTCGGCTTTCCTGTCCGCGGCCGGGCCGCTCCTCTCACCATCCGTCGGCTTTCCTGTCCGCGGCCGGGCCGCTCCTATAGCCCTCCGCCGGCTTTCCTGTCCGCGGCCGGGCCGCTCCTATAGCCCTCCGTCGGCTTTCCTGTCCGCGGCCGGGCCGCTCCTATAGCCCTCCGTCGGCTTTCCTGTCCGCGGCCGGGCCGCTCCTATAGCCCTCCGCCGGCTTTCCTGTCCGCGGCCGGGCCGCTCCTATAGCCCTCCGCCGGCTTTCCTGTCCGCGGCCGGGCCGCTCCTATAGCCCTCCGTCGGCTTTCCTGTCCGCGGCCGGGCCGCTCCTCTCACCCTCCGTCGGCTTTCCTGTCCGCGGCCGGGCCGCTCCTCTCACCCTCCGTCGGCTTTCCTGTCCGCGGCCGGGCCGCTCCTCTCGCCCTCCGCCGGCTTTCCTGTCCGCGGCCGGGCCGCTCCTCTCGCCCTCCGCCGGCTTTCCTGTCCGCGGCCGGGCCGCTCCTCTCGCCCTCCGCCGGCTTTCCTGTCCGCGGCCGGGCCGCTCCTCTCGCCCTCCGCCGGCTTTCCTGTCCGCGGCCGGGCCGCTCCTCTCGCCCTCCGCCGGCTTTCCTGTCCGCGGCCGGGCCGCTCCTCTCACCCTCCGCCGGCTTTCCTGTCCGCGGCCGGGCCGCTCCTCTAGCCCTCCGCCGGCTTTCCTGCCTGCGGCCGGGCCGCTCCTCTCGCCCTCCGCCGGCTTTCCTGTACGCGGCCGGGCCTCTCCTCTCACGACCTGTGACCTGTGCCCGCCATTTCTCTGCTCATGTTAGTCAGGTATTCTGCCTTCCTCTCGGGGTTCACCTTAGTAGGGATACATGCTGCTCTTATCTTAAATCGTAATGTGTCCCATATTCTTAAAGGGCCCACCACCTCGGCCTGGTTGTTTTCTTTTGTGTCATTGTCCCTTAATTAAGCCACAGCTGAAGTGCCTCGTTTAGTCCCATCTGCAGTTTCTGCACTGTGTGCTAATGAGCATTCCAAGATCATATTTCAGGGGAAACTACATGCTGTATTCCCCTGTTCCTAAGTACTCTTACTTGTAATATTTTTTCTCTGATGGATCTCAGACTCAGATGATTATACCTTTATTGATGTTCATTTAAAAAATCAGTATTAAGCGAGTACGTATTTCATCGATTTATATTTTGTGAATATCTGTTTTACTGGTTGAGAGTACAGACCACAAAGATACCAGGGGATGAAATATAAATGCAGAGTCTGGAGTGTGTGCACCCACTGACCCCTGAATACTTGGGGGGTGGGGGTTGGTAAATAAAGCCAGAGAGCTGAGCACCTCAGGAGCCCAGAGTAATCTGATCATGGAAGAATCTGAAGTCAGCTTAAATCCTCTGTCATTCTAGAAGTTTTAGTGATCCCTGTTGCGGTTTCTCTGCTTGCACCTATGCGGCGCCCCCCGGCCACTCAGGGCTATGCGTTGTGGACCTGGGCTCTGATTGCGGTGCAAGAATGCACCCCCCTCAGTGGGTAGGACATGCCAGCAGCCGGGTCACTTTGAGCTCCCTCTTTAAACTCTGCTTCTGCAGTTACGGTCGCAGGTTTTCACGGCAGCAAGCAAGGGAGCAAGAGACAGGTCTTCTGCTGCAACCGGCCGTCTTCCCTGTGGAGGGCTAGGCCATCTGTACTGCTGTCCACTCTGTGCCAGATAAGAGCTGAGGTCATTTCTCCGGAAATGTCCTCCCTGAGAAGTGAGCTCGCTGTCAATTTGTATTCTGCAATGGGGGTGGGATGTAGAGGCCTCTTGGCACCCACCTGACCCTGGGCAGAGGGTGGGTTAGTCCATGGCTGGGAATCTGTCTCCAGGAGCAGCTTCCGGTAGAAGGGCTTGTCTACGATGTGATTGGTTTCTCTGGTGTTATGTTTTTGACTGGACACTCCCGCTGCAGTACTTCAAATGCTGTGACTGCATTGGCTGATGCAATCCAATAGTGACACATGGTGGCTGATCAGACAGCCGGCACCAATTGGATTCGAGTAGGTGGTAACTGACTGAGAGCTGGTGATGGGAGGGGCCTGACTGTGAGGAAGTATTGATTGAGCAGACAGTTGGGGGTGGGCTGTAACTGCTGAGCTTGCGACAGAGAGGGTCGATATGCGGCATGTGACTTAGCCTCGTCTTTGCTCCTTAGCGGTCAGTCATGCACCTCTTACCAGGGGAAAACGGCCGATGCCGTGAATAGCTGATGATGATTATGGTTTAGTTCCTAAAGGAATAGTGTCAGTGGTATGCAGGTTTTCATTTTATGTTTCCGGAGAGTAACACACTAACTGGCCACTGTTCCTTTTTCTAAAGGCTTGTTAGTTTTAGCGCTCTGTGTGTAATGAATTTTTTATTTTCTGCCTGTGGTTGAAGCTGCCTTGCATGTTATTCCTATAACCGGCAGGCCCCTCCCATAGGGAAGAGTCAATCGAGCAGCCATGAGGCTTCACTGCCCAACCAAGATCCTCAGTCCCTCCCTTTGCCTCACGCTTCTCTGGCATTGGCTCAGAGGACCACAGGGAGATCAGATGGATGGCTTCATGGGCCAGTGACCTGTCAGGAATCTGTCTCCCACTGCCCTTCTGCTGTAACATCTCTGTAACTCACTGTTTGTATTTAGCCAGTTTTCCTCACCACTGGAGCAAAACAAACACCTTTGTCCACAGTATCAAGACAGAGCAGATAGAAAATGTTTCTCACAGACTTATACTTCCTGCAGAAAAGTGACCACAATTTGGAGAGAAAAGCTTTGCTTTACAATTGATGTACATGATAATGGGTACAATGACAATGATGTCATCATCTCTGAGCTAAGAGTCGATCTTCTGCCTACAGAGGGCGCTGCAGGGACAGAGAGGCACAGTGGCTGAGATGTCCCTTTCATTTCTTCCTGTTAAATTCAACCTTTGTTCCTTTGTCATGTTCCCTGTGACTGGTATTTTGACATGGTCCCAGAAAGCTCACTTTCACAGGAGGCTTTGGGAGAAGCTCACAAGCATTTCTCCACATCCTCCATCCAAGCCATCTTTGATGCCCAACTTTCAGAGTTCTTCCTTCAGACAGGTGAACCCCAGTGGGATGGTGACTGGGCTTGTGTCCCTGGGCTGAGCAGTGTCTGCTCACGGAAATTCTGTGTAAGACAGGAACTCTTCGGAGGGCCAGCTGAGCTGTACTTTCTGAGCCGGAAGAGTGTAACTATCATCATGGCGGGGGAGCTTACTGGGCCTGTGACCTCTGGGGCGCTTAAATGAGACATTACCAAGTGGAAAATGAAAGGTCGACCTGCAGGCCAGATTTAATAATGAATGAGAACCACGTAACACGCAGTACTGAATCATCGCGGGGGCCCAATCTGACCCACTGACAGGAAATTTGTGACCTCTGGTGCAGGAGGAAGGTGGGGGGGTGTCTGGGGGGGTGTCTCCTGAAAGCCCCTCTTCCGTGGCTGCCTCGCTCTGGGTGCGGCTGCAGCAGCTTATGTATTTCTGCTATATGACCTATACCTACCTTCAGTATTATAGGACAGTATTTTATGTACATCCCCTATGTATCTCGGTTATATGACCTATACCTACCTTTATTATTGCAGGACAGTATTTCATGTACATCCCTTATGTAACTCGCCTATATGACCCATACCTACCTTCAGTATTATAGGACAGTATTTCATGTACATCCCTTATGTATCTCGGCTACATGACCTATATATACCTTTATTATTGTAGGACAGTATTTCACGTACATCCCCTATGTATCTCGGCTATATGACCTATACCTACCTTTATTATTGCAGGACGGTATTTCATGTACATCCCTTATGTAACTCGCCTATATGACCCATACCTACCTTCAGTATTATAGGACAGTATTTCATGTACATCCCTTATGTATCTCGGCTACATGACCTATATATACCTTTATTATTGTAGGACAGTATTTCATGTACATCCCTTATGTATCTCGGCTGTATGACCTATACCTGTATATGTTATGTAGTGTTGTATTGTTTCCTTTTATCTTCGGCATGCACAGGCTAATAGTCTGTTGGTCTGTTTAAGTTTCAGCTGCTCCCACCCTGTTTGCTCCTCCTTTTTTGTATCTGTCTGTTTTTGTCCTTCAGCCAGTAGATGACATCTTTCCTTTCCCATCGTCACTCTTTCCATAAATGTGTAACGCTGCTAATGTGCATCTTAAATCTTTCCCAAACTATTTAATCTGTCTCTCATTTTTGTTTGGGTTGCTCTCCTTATATAGCCTCTTACTCCTTGAAACTTTGGTCTGTGATGCGGGCAAGGAGAATATTCTGTCTGGGGCACAGAAACCAGAGACTGCACCCATTTCCATCTGCCCAGGGCAGTGGCTATGTGTATGAGCCTGCCTCCTTACCGACCACACAGCCATACCCCAGCGCCCCGCCTCCCTACCGACCACACAGCCATACCCCACCGTCCCGCCTCCCTACCGACCACACAGCCATACCCCAGCGCCCCGCCTCCTTACCGACCACACAGCCCTACCCCAGCGCCCCGCCTCGCTACCGACCACACAGCCATACCCCAGCGCCCCGCCTCCTTACCGACCACACAGCCATACCCCAGCGCCCCGCCTCGCTACCGACCACACAGCCCTACCCCAGCGCCCCGCCTCGCTACCGACCACACAGCCCTACCCCAGCGCCCCGCCTCCCTACCGACCACACAGCCATACCCCACCGTCCCGCCTCCCTACCGACCACACAGCCCTACCCCAGCGCCCCGCCTCCTTACCGACCACACAGCCCTACCCCAGCGCCCCGCCTCGCTACCGACCACACAGCCCTACCCCACCGTCCCGCCTCCCTACCGACCACACAGCCCTACCCCAGCGCCCCGCCTCCTTACCGACCACACAGCCCTACCCCAGCGCCCCACCTCGCTACCGACTACACAGCCCTACCCCAGCGCCCCGCCTCGCTACCGACCACACAGCCATACCCCAGCGCCCCGCCTCCTTACCGACCACACAGCCCTACCCCAGCGCCCCGCCTCCCTACCGACTACACAGCCATACCCCAGCGCCCCGCCTCCTTACCGACCACACAGCCATACCCCAGCGCCCCGCCTCCTTACCGACCACACAGCCATACCCCAGCGCCCCGCCTCCTTACCGACCACACAGCCATACCCCAGCGCCCCGCCTCCTTACCGACCACACAGCCATACCCCAGCGCCCCGCCTCCTTACCGACCACACAGCCCTACCCCAGCGCCCCGCCTCGCTACCGACTACACAGCAATACCCCAGCGCCCCGCCTCCTTACCGACCACACAGCCATACCCCAGCGCCCCGCCTCCCTACCGACCACACAGCCATACCCCACCGTCCCGCCTCCCTACCGACCACACAGCCATACCCCAGCGCCCCGCCTCCCTACCGACTACACAGCAATACCCCAGCGCCCCGCCTCCTTACCGACCACACAGCCCTACCCCAGCGCCCCGCCTCCTTACCGACCACACAGCCCTACCCCAGCGCCCCGCCTCCCTACCGACCACACAGCCCTACCCCAGCGCCCCGCCTCCTTACCGACCACACAGCCATACCCCAGCGCCCCGCCTCCTTACCGACCACACAGCCATACCCCACCGTCCCGCCTCCCTACCGACCACACAGCCATACCCCAGCGCCCCGCCTCGCTACCGACCACACAGCCCTACCCCACCGTCCCGCCTCCCTACCGACCACACAGCCCTACCCCAGCGCCCCGCCTCCTTACCGACCACACAGCCCTACCCCAGCGGCCCGCCTCGCTACCGACTACACAGCAATACCCCAGCGCCCCGCCTCCTTACCGACCACACAGCCATACCCCAGTGCCCCGCCTCCTTACCGACCACACAGCCATACCCCAGCGCCCCGCCTCCCTACCGACCACACAGCCATACCCCAGCGCCCCGCCTCCTTACCGACCACACAGCCCTACCCCAGCGCCCCGCCTCGCTACCGACCACACAGCCATACCCCAGCGCCCCGCCTCCCTACCGACCACACAGCCATACCCCAGTGCCCCGCCTCCTTACCGACCACACAGCCCTACCCCAGCGCCCCGCCTCCTTACCGACCACACAGCCCTACCCCAGCGCCCCGCCTCGCTACCGACCACACAGCCATACCCCAGCGCCCCGCCTCCTTACCGACCACACAGCAATACCCCAGCGCCCCGCCTCCTTACCGACCACACAGCCATACCCCAGCGCCCCGCCTCCTTACCGACCACACAGCCCTACCCCAGCGCCCCGCCTCCTTACCGACCACACAGCCATACCCCAGCGCCCCGCCTCCCTACCGAACACACAGCCATACCCCAGCGCCCCGCCTCGCTACCGACCACACAGCCATACCCCAGCGCCCCGCCTCCCTACCGACCACACAGCCGTCCCCCAGCCTCCCTACCGACCAGCTGACTGCCTGCCTCCCTCACCACACTACGGGATAGCAGTGCCCAACTTGCTACTTGCTTCTTGCTACTTGAAGTGGGTTTGAAACGATTTCCAGAGCCTTAGTTTGACATCATGGTTCTAGATGTTCTCCTCAGATGTTCTCTCAGATGTTCTCATCAGATTTCATTATGCTGTAATTAAAGCAACTTTTTTGAGCCCTTGAAGAAAGACAGCTGTTCTGTGGGTCTGCAAGCATTTAGCGGAGTATGAAAGATCAGTCTTCTGTGGATTCAGTGGAGTATGGATGAACGGTGTGTGTGTGTGTGTGTGTGTGTGTGTGTGTGTGTGTGTGTGTGTGTGTGTGTGTGTGTGTGGGTGTGTGGGCTCCGGGATCTGGAGCCAATCCTGGAAGCAATGGGCACGAGGCAGGGAACAACCCAGGACAGGGGGCCAGCCCATTGCAGGGCACACTCACACACTATTCACTCACACATGCACACCTATGGTCAATTAGTCTCAGCATGTTTTTGGATTGTGGGGGGAAACCCCACGATGACATGGGGAGAACATGCAAACTCCACACACATGTGACCCAGGCAGAGACTCAAACCCGGATCCTAGAGGTGTGACGCAACAGTGCTAACCACTGCACCACCATGCCACCCCCAGTAGTTAAGACCCTTTCATATAATGTTCGTTTTTCACTTTTTTCATTCCTGTCTACATGTGTATGCAGTTACATTTTATTTCCTATTTTTTTGGAATGTGTAATATTTCCCCATTTGTTACAGAGCTCTCAGAAGAGGCGAGGAGGTCGGGAATCCTTCAAGGAGCGAAAGTCCTCCTCTCAGGTTGGTCTCCTTCTCCTCTGGTTTCATTGAAGAGGCTGCCATGGGCCTGCATGGCCAGGGCCTATCTACGGCCTGCTTTTCAGCTGTGGGAGTGTCTCTGTGTCCCCAGGAGGATAGCGCGGACCTCCGGTGCCAGCTCCAGTTTGCCAAAGAGGAGTCCACCCTCATGCGCAAGAAGATGGCCAAGCTTGGCCGGGAGAAGGAGGAGCTGGAGCAAGAGCTGCAGAAGTACAAGTCCCTGTATGGGGACGTTGAGAGCCCCCTGCTGGTTGGTGAGAGTGGGGGCGGACCCCACAGCACCCGCGAGGCTGAACTGAAGCTCCGACTCAAGCTAGTCGAGGAGGAGGCCAACATCCTAGGTCGAAAAATTGTGGAGCTGGAGGTGGAGAACCGGGGTCTGCGGGCGGAGAATGAGGACATCCGCTCCCAGTACGAGCGGGACTTCCCCGGCCGTGAGCCCCTGTCCAGTTTGCCCACATCACCCTTTGGGGATGGCCTGGAGTCAGGCTCTGAGCTGCGCCGCCACCTGCAGTTCGTCGAGGAGGAGGCAGAGCTGCTACGCCGATCCATCGCTGAGATCGAGGACCGCAACAAGCAGCTGACCTCAGAGCTGAACCGCTTCAAGCTAGGGCCAGGCCCGGACAGCGAGGGGGCCCCCCGGGCTCCTGCACATGATGTGGGCACCGGGCACTTGCAAGACGAGCTGAAAGCGGCCCGGCTGCAGATCGACGAGCTGAGCGGCAAAGTGCTGAAGCTGCAGTACGAGAACCGTGTGCTGCTGTCCACCGTGCAGCGCTGTGACCTAGCCTCCCAACGGGGCCCACCGCGGGGCCCTGATGATGATGAGGAGCCCGCCCAGCTGCCCGGCCCGCAGCCCAAGCGGGAGGGGCCGGTCGGGGGTGAGAGCGACTCTGATGACCCGTTCGAGAGGACGTCTGGCATCGGCAGTGGGAAGCCGTCAGACACCGCCGGGGGAGGGGCAGGGGTAGGGCCCGAGGCTCTGGTGGGCGTATGGCGCCAGGCCGAACGCCTGGGCAGGATGGTGGAGAGGCTAGCTGGCGACACAGACAGTGCGATGCTGCTGATGGGAGCCGAGGTCCAGCAAGGGGAGAGCGACTCCAAGCTGAGCCGGCCGGCATTGGACGCCATCTGTAGCCGCATGAGGACATTCAGGGCAGAGCTGCACGTTTTCATGGAGAAGGTGGAGCACCTCCGCGAGCAGCCTGACGACCTCTCACCCATGGCGCACCTCACGGAATCCAGCAGCTTCCTGTCGGGCGTCACCTCCATGTCCCGGGACTCACCCCTCGGCACTCTGGGTCGCGACCTCATCACCGACTTCCAGGTAGGCCACCACAATAGCCGCGTGCCATTAGTGTTGCATAGCGAGCGAGGGTGTTTGCATCAGGCCTCGGCACATTTGTGTGAGCAAATCGGGCTGTTTGTTTGGCATGATGTCATTATCGAGAAGTCACGTGACTTTGCATAAGGATTGATACACATGGACCGAAATTCGTGGCCTCCGAGCTCACAGGTGCAATTAATAATTCAAGCCCCTTAATCATTTCAGTGTGGATTTAAGCGTTGACTATTAGAAGGTTATTTTTCTTATACGAGAGAAACACTTTTTGTCCCTGTGGTGAACACTGAAACTGGATTAAAATGCATTTTGTATGTAGTTTGATTAAACTCCATGGATTGAGTCTCTAACTCGTCCATTAGCTTCCCTTTATCTCGCAACTTAATGCACTGGTGGCCAAAACTGTGGATACGCCTGGCATTACGCTTGAAAAATTACTCAAATATTGACAGTAATATTTATAAACAAAGAACGTTGACAAATGTCATACGGACGAGTAAATGAGTAACCGGAATAAAGCTCTGCAATCTCTAAAAACTGGAAGTGTTTCCTAAATTTTGGCCACTAGTCTGTATTCACTCAGAGGTCTGTCCCCAGAATAAAATGTCAGCAGGTTCATTGCAGCTTAGGGGAACAACATCCATCCACCATATTTATTTTGGAGCAAACTTTTCTGCGGGTGCCTTGGAGTAGACGTGTCAGGGCTGTGAAAGAGTGTGAGGTACCATGTGTGATGAGTGTGAGGTACCATGTGTGATGAGTGTGAGGTACCATGCGGTCTGCAGCTGGCCAGAGGCTAAACCCCCGTCTGCTTACCCAGCAATTACAGGCCCTTCCCACACTTGGATACACGTCCTTCTTAGAGCTGTGCTGTGAAACAGTGGGAGGGGGATGGGAGGAGGATGGGGGGGATGGCGGGGTCACTGATGGGAGCCCCCCTATGCCAGCCAGCTCAGCCCACCTGCCCCGCCCCTCCCCACCCCTGCCCAGCCAAGCCCCCCCTCGTTGTGTCTGTGTGTGTGTTTGTGCTGGTCAGTGCCTCATCTCCGTTGCTTGCTGCTCGGGGGTGGGGTGGGGCGGGGGTGTTAGTGTTAGATGGCAGAGGTCCAGTGGACCAAGCCCAGTGCCCCATTCGATTGGTCCTGGATACCTTCATCAGAATGAGCTGCATGGGTCTGATCTGCACATGCTTCTCTGCCTGCGCTGTCTGCTCTGCTCAGCCTCCCATCCCATGCCACGGCCTGTGGACTCCAGTCGCTTTGCACTCACGGTCTCAAGTGAGGAACCCAGCTTGGCTTAGCATGCTCCTTCACCGTGACTCCGCTATCCCAGTATGCCACCGTGATGCCACTATACCCGTATGCCACCCTGACGCCGCAATCCCGGTATGCCACCCTGACGCCGCAATCCCGGTATGCCACCCTGACGCCGCAATCCCGGTATGCCACCCTGACGCCGCAATCCCGGTATGCCACCCTGACGCCGCAATCCCGGTATGCAACCCTGACGCCGCAATCCCGGTATGCAACCCTGACGGCGCTATCCCGGTATGCCACCCTGACGCCGCTATCGGGCTATCCCGGTATGCCACCCTGACGCCGCTATCGGGCTATCCCGGTATGCCACCCTGACGCCGCTATCGCGCTATCCCGGTATGCCACCCTGACGCCGCTATCGCGCTATCCCGGTATGCCACCCTGACGCCGCTATCGCGCTATTCCGGTATGCCACCCTGACGCCGCTATCGCGCTATCCCGGTATGCCACCCTGACGCCGCTATCGCGCTATCCCGGTATGCCACCCTGACGCCGCTATCGCGCTATCCCGGTATGCCACCCTGACGCCGCTATCGCGCTATCCCGGTATGCCACCCTGACGCCGCTATCGCGCTATCCCGGTATGCCACCCTGACGCCGCTATCGCGCTATCCCGGTATGCCACCCTGACGCCGCTGTCCCGGTATGCCACCCTGACGCCGCTGTCCCGGTATGCCACCCTGACGCCGCTGTCCCGGTATGCCACCCTGACGCCGCTATCCCGGTATGCCACCCTGACGCCGCTATCCCGGTATGCCACCCTGACGCCGCTATCCCGGTATGCCACCCTGACGCCGCTATCCCGGTATGCCACCCTGACGCCGCTGTCGGGCTACCTCGGTATGCCACCCTGACGCCGCTGTCGCGCTATCCCGGTATGTCACCCTGACGCCGCTGTCGCGCTATCCCGGTATGCCACCCTGACGCCGCTGTCGCGCTATCCCGGTATGCCACCCTGACGCCGCTGTCGCGCTATCCCGGTATGCCACCCTGACGCCGCTGTCGCGCTATCCCGGTATGCCACCCTGACGCCGCTGTCGCGCTATCCCGGTATGCCACCCTGACGCCGCTGTCGCGCTATCCCGGTATGCCACCCTGACGCCGCTGTCGCGCTATCCCGGTATGCCACCCTGACGCCGCTGTCGCGCTATCCCGGTATGCCACCCTGACGCCGCTGTCGCGCTATCCCGGTATGCCACCCTGACGGCGCTATCGCGGTATGCCACCCTGACGGCGCTATCGCGGTATGCCACCCTGACGGCGCTATCGCGGTATGCCACCCTGACGGCGCTATCGCGGTATGCCACCCTGACGGCGCTATCCCGGTATGCCACCCTGACGCCGCTATCCAGCATGATGCCGCTATCCCAGTATATCAGCATGACAGGGCTATCCCGGTATGTCAGAGTGGTGCCGCTATCTCAGTATGCCACCTTGACGCCGCTATCCCAGTATGTCAACATGACAGTGCTATCCTGGTATGTCAGTGTGTTGCCGCTATCCCTGAATGTCAGCATGATGCCACTATCCCTATATGCCACCCTGATGCCGCTATCCCGGTATGTCAGCATGACTTCCCTATCCCAGTACGTCAGCATGTTAGTGCGATCCAACTTGGAGGAGATCTGCTGTGAGAGAGTGCCGTTTGAGAAATAGCCCTTTTCAGGCCTCGGGAGAAGTAGCATTCAGCGCCTGTTTTCCACACACCCTGGCTCGCCACGCACTTCCACACACCCTGATTCGCCCCGCACTTCCACACACCCTGGCTCGCCCCGCACTTCCACACACCCTGGCTCGCCCCGCACTTCCACACACCCTGGCTCGCCCCACACTTCCACACACCCTGGCTCGCCAAGCACTTCCACACACCCTGGCTCGCCAAGCACTTCCACACACCCTGGCTCGCCAAGCACTTCCACACACCCTGGCTCGCCCCGCACTTCCACTCACCCTGGCTCGCCCCGCACTTCCACTCACCCTGGCTCGCCCCGCACTTTCACTCACCCTGGCTCGCCGCATACTTTCACTCACCCTGGCTCGCCCCGCACTTCCACTCACCCTGGCTCGCCCCGCACTTCCACTCACCCTGGCTCGCCCCGCACTTCCACTCACCCTGGCTCGCCCCGCACTTCCACTCACCCTGGCTCGCCCCGCACTTCCACTCACCCTGGCTCGCCCCGCACTTCCACTCACCCTGGCTCGCCCCGCACTTTCACTCACCCTGGCTCGCCGCATACTTTCACTCACCCTGGCTCGCCGCATACTTTCACTCACCCTGGCTCGCCGCACTTCCACTCACCCTGGCTCACCCCGCACTTCCACTCACCCTGGCTCGCCCCGCACTTCCACTCACCCTGGCTCGCCGCATACTTCCACTCACCCTGGCTCGCCGCATACTTTCACTCACCCTGGCTCGCCCCGCACTTCCACACACCCTAACCTGCCACACACTTCCACAAAGCTCCTTGGTGCAGGTAGAAGCCCTGCCTGTTATCTGATAGTCTGTTAATACAGCGAGAAACTGCTACATAATGCATTTTAACAGGTATTTACTTTGGGAAAAGCCCTATTTGACCTCCATCTTCTGAACTACCTCTTGAGAAAGGACCTACTTCTGACTCCTGGGTTTCTGCATCACTGTTACCTTCATTTTGCCTGGAGGGCTCTACCACAAGTGTGAAACTACATTTGGAAATACTCCATGTGTCTCTTATGATTATTATACTCTGGTGCCTTAAACAATACATAGTGAAGACTCTCCTCAAGGAGCATCCTATTTGGCTGAAGATGTCTGCTTCTATTTTGTTCACCTTCTGTATTTGGAGCTAGACTTTCTCTGCTGCTGGGCTTGTCGAAGATGATGGCTCCAGGTTTTCTGCTCAGACCAATTTCAGGCCAAACAGCACTTCCATTCCAGCCACCCAACAGAGTGAGCAGAGAACCTGCGGCCTTCTGATCTTGCATCATTCCAGATGGCGCTACTGGGCTGTGGATGGCTGAATCATTGCATGCTTGCTTGCTGGGCTGTGCCTGGCTTTGAGGTCATACTTCACGCATGCACACCTGGGCCTGAGAGGCCTGACTCCTCCAGCGTTATCATGCTTGCCTATGGCCGCCGTTGGTTTTTGACTCATGGTTCCCCCATTTGCATGCGCCTCATAACCTGTGTTTTGCATTCTTCTCCCTCCCCTCTCTTCTTCTGTTCCTCTTTGTGGTCTTTCTAGATGTTTCAGCCCATGATTCTGTTCATCCTTGCTTTAGTTCTCTTCTCCTCTCTGTCTTACGCCGTCATCTTTAAGTTGGTCTTCCTGTTTGCGCTCTTCTTTCTGTTCTAGCCATTTTGTCCGGGCGTGTTTTTTTTGTTCAGTCCCGCTGTGTACTTTATCCATTGTTTCGCTTTCTGTATTTCCCGTCCCCGTCCTTTGTTTGTGCGCACCAATCCCTCCACGCATCCCCCATCCCTCTCCCCTCCCCTGATACGCAGTCCGATCTCAGGGATGAGCTGGAGTGGCGGATAGGACACGAGCGTGCCTCGGAGCCCGGGACCCAGTCCGGTCCTTGGGGCACTGGCCAGAGCAGGGGAGCCCATGGACGCAGTAATTACTGCAGGCCAAAGTGTTTGAGTGTGGAGGTCAGTCCGTCGCCCTTTATTGATTCCTCAGCTTTCCAGTGCCCCCCCTTGGTACTGGAATTCAGCTGCTGTGGAACCTCTGCTGAGGGCTGCTGTTTGCTTATGGCTCTTTATAATGAGAAGTTACAACATGAATACATGAAATGATGCAACAACCAAACCTGTCAATGATGGGTCTAATGGACTGAGAAGTGAAGCTTTCGCTCAACCATGCTAGAAAATGTTGGCAGACTGCTCATTTTTAAGCGAATGGCACACAGCTGCCCGCCCGTCTGCTTCATGCTAATTCAGAGGGGATTACAGTCCGTAAGGGCTTCAGGAAATGGGGGCCTTTTATTCACAGGGTCATACTTCTCCGGGGCAGTAGTCCACCCTGAGCAGCCTTTCTCGGCTGTGGCCTTTCTTGGGCGGCCACTTTGGGGGTTCTGGGGTGGTCATTCTCCTCAGGCCACTGACAGTACACCAATCAGACATGGGCCTGTAGCAGAACCTAATAAGGTGCTGACCTCAATCATTGTTGCTAGCAGAGATGGGTGGTGAGAAGGCGTGGCCTGGCTCATGAGGAGGTGTAATGTCCCACTTTTTCCTCTGGGGACAGCAACGGGACACGCCTGTGCTGGAGGTGAGCGAGGTTCCTGAGCAGCCTGAGCTGGAGCAAAGGCTGCAGCCTGACCCAGGGTGCTGCAGCAGCACAGCACAGGTGAGCTTGGCACACTGCTAGCAGACAAAGTTACATGAGGGCTTGTGGCGAGCTGCTCGCTTTGTGAAATGTCAGGCATAGGCTGAAGCAGATGATGGTAATGATAATACAAACAGTAATAATACACTGAGCCAAAGACCAGCCAGAGCTGGCTATTTGGGGAACTCATTCGTCATGCTCCTGTGGTTGCTGGAATGTTCTGGAAATCATCCTTAATTCAGCAGTAAAATGAGCAGCTCTGGCACCCCCCACTGACATGTGCTCAAACTCTCTTGCAGAAGGAGGAGGAGGAAAAGGAGTGCAGGAAGGCGGAGCCATGGCTCAGCACGCAGGAGCAGGCCTGGGCCCAGGAGAGGGCGCTGCTTCAGCAAGAGCTGCGTTTGCTCCGCCACAACATGGCCGCCGTCTATGTGAAGCTGCGATGGCTCCTGGTCAACTGGCGACTGGGGCGCAGGAGTGAGTCCGCTGTGGAAGATGCTCCATCAGAGGTGAGCTCTGCCTCTATCTGGCCGGAGCCCTCTAGAGGGCGATGGAGAGCTCCTTGTCTCCCACACATTAGCATTAATTGACTATTGCCGTCAAGTACAATTTCCCCATGTAGACTCTTTGTTTTGGCACCTTTGTGGTGGAATGAACTTCCCCTCGGTGTCCAAACAGCCGAGTCACTGGGTTTCTTCAAACGATGACTAAAAACCTACCTCTTTCAGAAGGACTTGGATTAGCACTTCCAGGATTATACTATTATTAAACATATTCATTAACATTACTTGCCAGCAGAGTCTTTTAGAGTAATAGTATTCTTAGCTGGGTTCTACTGAACCAGTATCACATTGTATTAACTGATGAGACCTCTAAGCACTTATGTAAGTGGCTCTGGCTAAGGGCGTCTGCTAAATGCCGTAATTGTAATTATGTAGTAAGGAAGATAGGCCACCATGTAATTTGATAGTTTTTAAGTGTGCATTATGTATTGAGTCTGTTTTGTTTTTGGTAATTGCGAGGTGTTTCGTTTTCCATCAGCAATTGTCAGACTAATAGGTGTGATTAGGTGAAGATCTAATGGGTAGCTGCCATCCAGTGTTGGTGTGTATCAGCACTAAGAACACACCATACAGTTGGCTGAGGGCCAGTGATGGGTTGACACCCTGTTCTGTCCCTCCAGCCTGAGACTCTGGACAGTGTCCCAGAGCTGAGCCGCCTCATGGAGCAGGTGGAAGGCGTGATGGACCGGGAGGACCAGCCCAGTCTGCAGCCTGGCACTGAAGGAACCCCTGAGCCAGGTCTCTCTCCCCAGGCAACCGAGCTGCTCCAACACCAGAAGCAGGTATAAGGCCCGCCAGAACAGCCATCTAAGTGCTGGAGGCCTTTTCATGGCGTGCCAGAGTGTGTCCTAACATGCCATACCATGTCAGAACATGTCACAGCCTGTCGTGGTGTGTCAGCACATATTTTAACATGCCAACCTATATCATACCATGTCAGAGCCTGTCGTGGCGTGTCAGAGCCTGTCGTGGCGTGTCAGAGCGTATCTTAACATGTGATCCCATGTCAGAGCATGTCAGAGCCTGTCGTGGTGTGTCAGAGCGTATCTTAACATGTGATCCCATGTCAGAGCATGTCAGAGCCTGTCGTGGCGTGTCAGAGCCTGTCGTGGCGTGTCAGAGCCTGTCGTGGCGTGTCAGAGCGTATCTTAACATGTGATCCCATGTCAGAGCATGTCAGAGCCTGTCGTGGCGTGTCAGAGCGTATCTTAACATGTGATCCCATGTCAGAGCATGTCAGAGCCTGTCGTGGTGTGTCAGAGCCTGTCGTGGTGTGTCAGAGCGTATCTTAACATGTGATCCCATGTCAGAGCCTGTCGTGGTGTGTCAGAGCGTATCTTAACATGTGATCTCATGTCAGAGCCTGTCGTGGTGTGTCAGAGCTTATCTTAACATGTGATCCCATGTCAGAGCATGTCAGAGCCTGTCGTGGTGTGTCAGAGCCTGTCGTGGTGTGCCAGAGCGTATCTTAACATGTGATCCCATGTCAGAGCCTGTCGTGGGGTGCCAGAGCCTGTCGTGGGGTGCCAGAGCCTGTCGTGGGGTGCCAGAGCCTGTCGTGGCGTGTCAGAGCGTATCTTAACATGTGATCCCATGTCAGAGCATGTCAGAGCCAGAGTGTGTCCTAACATGCCATACCATGTCAGAACATGTCACAGCCTGTCGTGGTGTGTCAGCACATATTTTAACATGCCAACCTATATCATACCATGTCAGAGCCTGTCGTGGCGTGTCAGAGCCTGTCGTGGCGTGTCAGAGCGTATCTTAACATGTGATCCCATGTCAGAGCATGTCAGAGCCTGTCGTGGCGTGTCAGAGCGTATCTTAACATGTGATCCCATGTCAGAGCATGTCAGAGCCTGTCGTGGCGTGTCAGAGCCTGTCGTGGCGTGTCAGAGCCTGTCGTGGTGTGTCAGAGCGTATCTTAACATGTGATCCCATGTCAGAGCATGTCAGAGCCTGTCGGGGCGTGCCAGAGCCTGTTGTGGCGTGTCAGAGCCTGTCGTGGTGTGCCAGGTCGTATTTTAACATGTGATCCCATGTCAGAGCATGTCAGAGCCTGTCGTGGCGTGTCAGAGCCTGTCGTGGCGTGTCAGAGCCTGTCGTGGTGTGCCAGATCGTATTTTAACATGTGATCCCATGTCAGAGCATGTCAGAGCCTGTCGTGGCGTGCCAGAGCCTGTCGTGGCGTGCCAGATCGTATTTTAACATGTGATCCCATGTCAGAGCATGTCAGAGCCTGTCGTGGCGTGTCAGAGCCTGTCGTGGTGTGCCAGAGCGTATTTTAACATGTGATCCCATGTCAGAGCGTGCCATAGCCTGTTGTGGCGTGCCAGAGCCTGTCGTGGCGTGCCAGAGCCTGTCGTGGCGTGCCAGAGCCTGTCGTGGTGTGCCAGAGCGTATTTTAACATGTGATCCCATGTCAGAGCGTGCCAGAGCCTGTCGTGGCGTGCCAGAGCCTGTCGTGGCGTGCCAGAGCCTGTCGTGGCGTGCCAGAGCCTGTCGTGGTGTGCCAGATCGTATTTTAACATGTGATCCCATGTCAGAGCATGTCAGAGCCTGTCGTGGCGTGCCAGAGCCTGTCGTGGCGTGCCAGAGCCTGTCGTGGCGTGCCAGAGCCTGTCGTGGCGTGCCAGAGCCTGTCGTGGCGTGCCAGATTGTATTTTAACATGTGATCCCATGTCAGAGCATGTCAGAGCCTGTCGTGGCGTGCCAGAGCCTGTCGTGGCGTGCCAGAGCCTGTCGTGGCGTGCCAGAGCCTGTCGTGGCGTGCCAGAGTCTGTCGTGGTGTGCCAGATTGTATCTTAACATGTGATCCCATGTCAGAGCCTGTCGTGGCGTGTCAGAGCCTGTCGTGGCGTGTCAGAGCCTGTCGTGGTGTGTCAGAGAATATCTTAACATGTCATACCATGTCAGAATATGTCACAGCCTGTGTGTCAAAGTGTGTTATAGTGCGTCAGAGCGTGACTTTCCCTCAGCCACGTACACCGGCATCATGCTAATCTATAGCTGTATGTGCTGCAGGGGAGCAGCAGTATCTGCACCTCGCATATGCCCCAGAGGCTGGTGCCCCACACAAGGTCTCTCTGAGGGCTCCTGCCGCCCCTCAGCCTCAAGGCTTTCCAGAGATGGAGGAAGCGCCTGTCAGCAAGCCCCACCTCCCCTGGATATCCAGTGGCCTTGGAGCTGAATGCTATCTGTCAGGGCATTTAATGGTCTTAATAATCCATTTAATCATTTAATAATACGATGCACGTTGACCGGAGAGACAGAATGTTCCAGAATAAGAGTCGTCCACATCTCTGATGTCTAGGGTGTCTGATGTACATCCCATTAGTGTGGAGATTCAGAAATACATGGTGCAGAATCTAGAAGGTCACTGAGGATGGAGCATCTAACTGAAGCCTGGGAGCTGGGCTCCTCCACAGGCGGGGGAGAACCGGCGCGTCCTGCATGCCCTGCGCATGCTGCTGGAGGAATTCCGCTCTGAGCTGCGGGACGAGGAGCAGCGGCGGAGCCAGTTGCAGCAGGCCTACGCCAATGAGAAGGCCAGCTGGGAGGTGCAGTGGGCGGAACTCCGGTGCCAGATCCCACAGGTACAGGCTGCTCATCCATCAGAGCTTTGTCCGTCATTGACCTGCTGGGCCCCCTACCCAGTGAACAGAAGAGAAGCATTACGTCTGAGTCTTCTTAGTCCGGTCCGGGTGTTTAGCTGTGCATTCTCGTGTTGCATATTAATAATGTAAGCAGTGCTGAGGTTAGATGTTGACATTCCATGCGATGACAGGTCCATTCATTAAATATGGCCTCCTTTGCATTTTAAGCATAATATCGGTTGTCTGGGGCTAGTTTTGGGGTTGAAAAAACTTTTCTCTCTGGTTGATGCATTTGAGCAGATTGTGAAAGCTGCACGTCTTCACGTGATATTAAACTCTCAGTGCCCTAAATGAGGTGGCTGAGCTGCTCAGTTAGAGCCAGTACACTGCAGGCTGCTCTCCACACTTTCACCAGCTCTGCAGGAGTCACGCCGTGGAGGCGAGTCTCAAGCCTTATTTCCAGTCCTTTAATGAAAAGCTAAGTCGACACAGGTTCTGATCACCTGGGACATCGATTCCCCCATCATAGTCTGAGCCAAAGGCAAAAGGACATGAATTGTACTCATAGAAGGTAGAGATCAGGAACTGACTCGGTGCTCATCTATCAGCTTCAGCACCTTTGAGAGGTCGTAGCTGGGACAGTCAAAGCCACCCAACAGAGCAATTATTTTCTTCCTGGAAGACAGATAAAATTACCTTTATGCCTAAATATCACCATATATGTGTAGATGAGGCTGAAGTAGAATTTAAGGTTGTCATAGTTGGGATTATGGTTATGCCCATATGAATGAATGGAGAGTCCCCCCAAAGATATGAATGCAGACTGTGCATGTGGGTGCATACATGAATTTATTGTGTGTTATTAAAAATAAGAATAATAGCAACCATAATAATGATAGCACTCTGTGTGACTGGTCAGCGAGATGAGTGCTCAGCCGAGGTAACAACCACTGGAGACACTGATCCGCGGGTGGCGCTGTCGCGCGAGAGGGAGGAGCACCGGCGTCTCCTGGCTGAGAGTCACAGCACCTCGCTGGACCTGTTGTGGAGGCTGCAGCACAGTGAGAAGCGGTGGAGCCGCGAGAGGGCGGAGCTTCTGGAGTGCTTCGACCGTGACAGGCAGGACTGGGACTGGCATATGAGGGACGTCCACCGCAAGGTGGGGAAAGTGGGGGCTGACTGGGTGGGGGGGGGATATTTTAGGAGGACTTGCATGCAGAAACTGGGGGATAGAGGCAGTGATGGGGTTAGGATAGAGACGGGGGTGGGGTTGGGATAAAGAGTCAGGATAGCAGCGGTGACTGTCGGGATTGATGCACTGACACAGGCAGGACTGGGGTCGGGATAGAGGCAGGAGCGAGATCAGAATTGAGAAGGGAAATGGTCAGGATAAAGACAGGGGTGGGGTCAGGATAGCGGCGGTGATGGTGTCGGGATTGATGCACTGATAGAGGCAGGATTGCGGTCGGGATAGAGGCAGGAGCGAGATCAGAATAGAGAAGGGAAATGGTCAGGATAAAGACAGGGGTGGGGTCAGGATAGCGGCGGTGATGGTGTCGGGATTGATGCACTGACACAGGCAGGACTGGGGTCGGGATAGAGGCAGGAGCGAGATCAGAATTGAGAAGGGAAATGGTCAGGATAAAGACAGGGGTGGGGTCAGGATAGCGGCGGTGATGGTGTCGGGATTGATGCACTGATAGAGGCAGGATTGCGGTCGGGATAGAGGCAGGAGTGAGATCAGAATTGAGAAGGGAAATGGTCAGGATAAAGACAGGGGTGGGGTCAGTTTGAGCTCGGTATAGAAGCAGGATCGACACGCTAAGTGTGTAACCAAAGGCCTCATTTTGGGAAATTAGGAAATAAAATGCAACCACTTCATTGGGCACCTAACTCAGATTGGTTGTTTAAATGCTGTTAATCACACAGCTCACACAGCATGGCATTCCCATAGCTGGATTATGGTATATGAGGGTTAGGGTTAGGGTTAGGGTGAGTAGTAAATTCTCTGTTGGTGTGCGCAAATATTTAAACCCTAATAAACCCCCCTCCCCCGCAGCAGAGGGAACTCAATCTTCGACGTGCTGACGTTCCCTCCTCTGAGGCCAAGGACGGGTCCCCCAGGGTCTTCTCGCCCCAGGGTAGTCCTCGGACTCCCCGGTCCCCCCGGAGCCCACGTGTGACAGGCCCGGCCCCCTCCGCTGCCCGGCCCAACCCCGAGAGTGATGCCCCACTGGAGAGCCTGTTCCTGGATACACTGTCACTGGACCCCCTGGGGGAGACTGAGGTGCCCCTGGCATCCCGCCTGGATGGCGAGAAGAGGTTTCCCTGCATAAATAAGGTGCCTAAGAATAACCCCCTCCCCATGCACCCCCCCCCCGGAAAGGTAGAATTTATAAAGCATCATAAGTGGATGAAACTGGTTTGGTAGTATGAATCATAAGTATTGCAGGAATAACCTCCAAATAGATAAATAGGAACGGGGGGGTGGGAGTCTGCATCTATTTATCACATCCTAGCTCATTCGCACTTTCCTCTCCGGTGTCGAGGTCAGGGACAAGTGGCTTTGCTGCTTTTTCGGTTCTTGTGACCTTTTTCCTTTTTTTGTTGAAGCTGCATTGTGTGGTGCACAAATTTGCCTTTCAGAAAAAGGCGTGTGTTTAATTCTGCTCACCGACAGGTGGCATAGCGATTAATGGCCTGCACTTATAACCTGAATGTTGCCAATGTAATCCTGTGGATCTGCTTCGGTGCCCTGCTGGACTGACGGGTCAGTGGAACACCCTGCTGCCAGAGACAAATAAATCAACATGGAAAACTGCATGGACGTGACTCTGATTTCTTACCGTCTAGATTACAGCTAAATGGCTAAATATATGAAACGTGTGCTATTAAATATACTCTTTGGCCTTGTTTTTCCTCAGAACCTGAATGAGATCTCGGAGCGGAAGGGCCTGGCCGTGTACCATGAGGAGGAGACGGGTGGCGGGAACCTCCTAAGGTGGGGGAGCAGCTGGGCTGTCCCTGACATGGGGCAGCCGTCAGAATGGGCTTCACTGGCGAGGTGGGGAAGCAGCTGGGCTGTCCCTGACATGGGGCAGCCGTCAGAATGGGCTTCACTGGCGAGGTGGGGGAGCAGCTGAGCTGTCCCTGACATGGGGCAGCCGTCAGAATGGGCTTCACTGGCGAGGTGGGGGAGCAGCTGGGCTGTCCCTGACATGGGGCAGCCGTCAGAATGGGCTTCACTGGCGAGGTGGGGGAGCAGCTGGGCTGTCCCTGACATGGGGCAGCCGTCAGACTGGGCTTCACTGGCGAGGTGGGGGAGCAGCTGGGCTGTCCCTGACATGGGGCAGCCATCAGAATGGGCTTCACTGGCGAGGTGGGGGAGCAGCTGGGCTGTCCCTGACATGGGGCAGCCGTCAGACTGGGCTTCACTGGCGAGGTGGGGGAGCAGCTGGGCTGTCCCTGACATGGGGCAGCCGTCAGACTGGGCTTCACTGGCGAGGTGGGGGAGCAGCTGGGCTGTCCCTGACATGGGGCAGCCGTCAGACTGGGCTTCACTGGCGAGGTGGGGGAGCAGCTGGGCTGTCCCTGACATGGGGCAGCCGTCAGAATGCTTCACTGGCGAGGTGGGGGAGCAGCTGGGCTGTCCCTGACATGGGCCAGCCGTCAGAATGGGCTTCACTGGCGAGGTGGGGGAGCAGCTGGGCTGTCCCTGACATGGGCCAGCCGTCAGAATGGGCTTCACTGGCGAGGTGGGGGAGCAGCTGGGCTGTCCCTGACATGGGGCAGCCGTCAGAATGGGCTTCACTGGCGAGGTGGGGGAGCAGCTGGGCTGTCCCTGACATGGGGCAGCCGTCAGAATGGGCTTCACTGGCGAGGTGGGGGAGCAGCTGGGCTGTCCCTGACATGGGGCAGCCGTCAGAATGGGCTTCACAGGCAAGGTGGGGGAGCAGCTGGGCTGTCCCTGACATGGGGCAGCCGTCAGAATGGGCTTCACTGGCGAGGTGGGGGAGCAGCTGGGCTGTCCCTGACATGGGGCAGCCGTCAGAATGGGCTTCACTGGCAGCATGGTGGCAGTGACAGCCGCTGAGCAGGTAAACCCTGGCTTCTCTGTTTAACTAATCGGGTTTTGCACTGACAAAGTGGGTTATGGCCCAAGAAGCTGAACCTTGCTCTGCCCGCCAGAGTGCAGGAGCTGTGAGTTTGTACAGCAGCTCCTTATCTGGATATGAAAGGAGTGTGACATGTGAGGTATGTGACCTTTTGCAGAGCTCCTGTGGAATCCGGTGAAGCAGGCTACATCAGGTGCAGAGTTATGCTTGACTGCCGCTTGGCGCTGGTGTAAACCTGCTCGACAGCACATCATGAAATCCTTTACGGCTGACAACCAGCCAGAAAGCACACAGCTTGGGTGGCTCGGGTAGCTTCGAGTGGGCCTGGAATTTGTGAGCGACTGCGTTGATTGATTTTATTTAGCTTTTTGATCTACTTTTTCTGGCTGTTCCAGAGGGAGTTTGACCCAAATAATCTCAACCTCCTGTTTAATCGGTTCTATGTGAAATCCATCAACGTTTCAGTCCCAGACTCTGAGAGGTAGTTTTGCTGAGGGCACATTCCATGTATTAACCTCAGAAAGCAAATGACGTGCATTGTCAGTCTTTCTGTAAGGCTGCCGAGGTGACTGACAAACCTGGAGACTGGGCTCAGGGCTCAGCTCTTGTGTGTGTGTGCATGTGCGTGTGTGTGTGTCCGTCCAAACATGCAGTTTGCATGTTAGTGCGGGCTTCCTTCTGTGTGTGTGTGTGTGTGTGTGTGTGTGTGTGTGTGTGTGTGTGTGTGTGTGTGTGTGAGATTTCCATTCGATTTGATTCAGAGTTGGTTGAGACGCCCAGAAGTTCTTATACTATTTAAAATAATCTGTATAAATTCAGCTATTCTGCTTACCAAACTGCGGCCGTAAGTATAACTAACCCTATAGTACCTACTGTCTAAAGCATTGTGTTCACATCACATTTCTTGGCACTGATTTATCTATTGATACAACTTGTGGCGACACCAGCTAACGTGACACTGTGTTGGTTGATGATAAATTCTGCTTGGCTATGGTTCATTTCTTGGTAAATGTAATCTTGTTTGTTTTATATGTAGCGTAATGTTAAGTGGAAATATTTCAAGTAATTGTGATGTGATTTTCTGCAGCCCTACCTTCAGTGGTGCCACTCCCAATGTACTTTGCGTGTGTGCCTGCCATATCTCATTGTGACTATTGTGGGTGAAGGGGCAGTTCACCCCAACACTGAAAAGATATGTTTTAGAGGGTCGTTAGTGCTGTCTATCCATCTAGACTGTTCTGCTGGGAGTTGCATAGTTTTGGAGATATTGACTGTAGAAATGACAGGCTTCTCTGGAATAGAATGGGACTGAATGGAATTCTTTCTGTAGTGATTAATGCACCAAAAAAATCCATTTGCAAAATTCACCAAAGAGACACTTACATGAAATCATGACCTGGTTACTCCAAATAATCCCACAGACTTTGCACTGAGCAGTTTAATGTAGGAACCATTTTCTTCTACCGAACTCCACGCACCAATTGTATCATGTGCAGAAGATATGAGCATGACCAACCTGGTGATATCTTCTGTGCAGTGATATGATTCGTGTGTGGATTTCAGTAGAAGAAAATAGGCAACTCCCAGCAGAACAGTCTTTTAAAGCTTCACACAATCACGAGAAAAGGCCGTAGACTGCATAAGGCATATATAAAAAAATTTATGTCAGGATTTTATGTATCAATATTGGATTATGCAAGTGAAGATAGATTTATTTTTATTTATTTAATTTTTTTTTAACCTAGCCATAATTGATGTATGAATGGATGGACGTCTGACTGCTAGTATCTCTCTGTCGTGCCTCCCAGGGCCAAGTCGGTCTGCTCCATGAGTGAGTTCCAGAGGCTGATGGACAGCTCTCCATTTCTACCCGACCGGAGCACGCGCGGCGATGCCGGCACCGATGACGTGACACCACCGCTCTCCCCGGATGACCTCAAGTATATTGAGGAGTACAACAGCAAGGGCTGGGATTCCCCCAGTCATGGGGGGGCCACCAGTGGCACCCCTGCCCCCGAGCACATGCCTGACACATTCCAGCCCTCCTCATGGTTCCTGACCACCAGTGCCACCTTGACCACCAGCACGCTCAGCGGCCCCGAACACTGCCAGCGTCAGCCCCCTTGGGGGGCCCCGGGACCCGAGCGCTATGGAGTCCGTGTCCTCCACAGCCCCCCCCTGAGCTGTAAGCTTGACGGCTCTGTGGCTCCCCCTGTTGGGGAACGGCCCTGCCCTGGCCCAGAGGACGTGTATGGCCGCTGGCAGCACCGGGATCTCCTGGAGGGTGGGCTCCGCCCCCCTGAGCGGTCGGTCTGCTCCACCGTGGGCTTCGCCTCCTCGTTGGAACTGGAGCTCTCCCGGAATCTGAGCGATGACATGAAGGAGGTGGCCTTCTCGGTGCGTAATGCCATGCTTTCCAGCCCAGTGGAGCGCCATCTGAAGGACACGGCCTGTCAGACCAACGGCTTCACCACCAGGGGGACCCAGACCACTCAGACCATCAGCGTGGGCCTCCAGACGGAGGCCCTGAGGAACCTTACCAGCAGTCCCCTCCGGTGCCTGACCCCCAAGGGTGGATCCACCCCTATCTCCTCACCTTCCCGCAGCCTGAGGAAGGTGCAGTACTCTCCTGCCGTACAGGGCAAGTTTGAGCGCCCCTGCTGCTCCCCCAAGTATGGATCCCCGAAGCTGCAGCGCAAGCCGCTGTCCTGTAAGGCCGAGCAGCCTGCCAGCCGGGTAGCCACCCCCAGCACACCACAGAAAGGGTGCAGCGAGTCGGCCTGGGCTCGCTCCACCACCACCCGGGACAGCCCGGTGCACACTACCATCAATGATGGCCTCTCCAGCCTCTTCAGCATCATCGACCACACTCCCGCTGTTAACGACACCACACCGAAGTTCACCAAGTCACCGAGCCGCTCCCGGCCTGCCGACCCCGGGTCCGCTGAGTGCCGGTCCCCGAGCTTGGGCGTGCTCCAGGACCTTTTGAAGAGCACCCGGGGCCGATCACCCAGTCCCGTGCAGCTGATTGTGGAGGCCCAGGGTGACAGGACCCCAGAAGTGATCAGCATAAGGCAAGACCTGTCTGCTCCCCCGGGTTACGGCCTGGCTGAGAACGCAGCCCGGCTGCTGAACAAGAAGCTGATGGAACAAGCCTTAAAGGAGGACAAGAGGCCTGCGTCCGGCAGTCAGATGGGCCTCAGCAGGGATGGGGACAAGGGCCCTCTGGGCCCCGTTGAGGTAAAGACCATGCCAAACATGCATCTGTTACACATCCTGCTTCAGAAGATCAGTTCTTACCTTGCTAAGTAGGTGAAGTAGGACTCCTAACATTAGCGCTATCCGATTCCTTTGAAATAGCAGCTGAAACGATAGACTGATACATTCCTTCTGTTTTTTGTTACGTTTCTGGATCTGTAGCTGAGAACTGCTGCAGGGCCTTTCCTATTATCAATATATGCAAGGCATGTTATTCACAATGAGGCTTGCCTCTTGTGTCTGGAAGTGAGCTAGTTATGGTTCATGGCAGGCACATGGAGATCTGCACTCTGCTTCTGAGGATGCTAAAGGTTTACAGATCGAACTGCGATATTTGCGAGTGTGACCCCATGTGACCTCCCCGATTGGCAGCCTCATGTCCTGTCTGTACGGGCTTTTCCTAGTGCTATGGTGTAGTGAGCATGCTAATGCTTTGTGGCCTGTTGCTCTGTGTCCTTGTAGCGGGGTTCTTTGTGACCCCATGGCTCACTCGCCACCATAGCTGCGTCACAGGAAGTTTCACTGTGAGGGCAGACACCTTGCCAGAGCTCAGAGCCCATTCTGAAGCCCCCCATAAGAGTGTCACACGCGTGCTGTGGGGGCGTGATACCTGGGTGCTCAGTTGGTCAGCTGCCATATTCACTTATCTTATAGCTTCAATAGCATATTTATCCTGTACGGACGGTGTATAGAAGAAATCATTTTTTATAGTAAATGCATACAAAAATTATGGTTACAATAATTCTTACTCTAGCTCAGGTAGAATATGCTGAAAATGACAGGGCCCATTGTATGGTCTTCTTGTACTGGGTGAGTCTTTCCAGTGTCTCGCTAGAGCCTCTCACGAGCTCGGCCCCTGCTCCAGCCGGGGGGAGGTGGTGAGCTCGGCCCTCGCTCTTCATCTGACCTACGTTCCTTCTTGATGATAAGCCTATTTAACAGTGTCTGCTCTTTCTCTGTCTTCTTCTGGCTGTTTGGGCCTCCCTTCCCTCTGTGGGTTCTGATCCAGAACCACACTGTCTTATTAAGCACGCCGTGGGGACTGTAACACTGATTGTGTCCACACTGTAAGTTCCTCACCTCGGCCGTCCGCTGTCATGGGCAACCCTGCGCACACATCACACCCAACACGCATGCTGTGTTGTAGTGCGTAGGCAGATGTGAGAAGAGGCTCCAGCTGTGGTCATAACCGTGAACTGAAGTTTTTGCATGGTCATTTGTCTGTATGTTCTCTTAAACACTCAAAA
Organism: Brienomyrus brachyistius; assembly: GCF_023856365.1. Taxonomy (NCBI): domain Eukaryota; kingdom Metazoa; phylum Chordata; class Actinopteri; order Osteoglossiformes; family Mormyridae; genus Brienomyrus; species Brienomyrus brachyistius. The sequence continues at coordinate 356,714 of NW_026042328.1, read as the reverse complement.
TAGCCTGTACCCAACACCAGGGCTGGTTTTAACTGTGGGGGTTACCCAGGTGACTGCAAGCACCCACAGCTGAAAGGCGGCTTATTTTGTCTAGTTAGGAACAGTGGTTGTTCTTGCAGGTTACCTGGGTCTCCTTAATCTCTAAGACCACGCCTGTCAACAGTGTACAAGGAAACTGGTGACCCAAAGAGTCATTAAAGTGTTAGTCACCTTGTGAGTATCCTTGCTCTGTGAGGTCACTTTCTGCTTCTTTGAGTGGCCACCCAAAGGACCTTCTAGATATGAACTCAGCCACTGAAAATGTTTTTATTTCACAGCCCAGCCTTCTTCATGCTTATGTGAATCATTTTCTGTCAGTTCTGTCCTGGCTGCAGCACTGACGCTGCCTAGTGCCCCAGAGGGCAGACTAACAGCTGGGCCTGTGAAGTGCAGAGCAAAGGCGAACTTCTCCCAGACGCTCAGGATGACTCTTTTAGTCACGGCTCCAGGCTTCCTGATCTCCATGGCCACGCCCACCCCACCCCACCCCCCCATCCCTGTGAGCTGGAATCACTTAGAAGAGTCACTTTAGGTTCCTTGCCAAAATCCAAGTTAGGTCCGGATCAAACACCCAGATCTTCGTTTCTCCCCACTATTTCTGTAAAACTTCCTCTCTCCTTTCTGTATGTGGATTTTCTGAGCCCTGACAGCCGGCTTCCCCCCCCTGGCTCAGTCTCACCTCTTTCTGACTGGGGACCAGCATTGACTCCTTTCTCGTTTGTCCTGTTGTGGCAGCCTGTTCTTGTTTTTTGGTCTGCTTGCGTTGGGAGGGACCGGAATGCCGGATGTCCCTCACTTTGCAGCATGCCAAAGGTGCCATAGTCATGGTGCCCCCCCCCCCCCCACCACCACCACCATTCCGTTCCACCATTAAAAAAATAAAAGTCTGTCACTGTGACTGTATGGGAATACTGAGGGACAAGGAACGTTTGTCTTTTCACAAACTTCGGGGTTTGTGTGTTGAACATATTTGAACTGCTTGTTTTGTGTAACTTAACCCTGTTAGTCATATTTCTCTGTATTTCCATGGTAGTGAAATGTACCCAGTGCATGTGGTTCATAAAAAAATGTCTTCACTCACTAACCAGAGAGAGTTCTGTATGTAGCTGCTGCAGCTGGTTGTTCTGCATGTACAGTAAGAATGTTGTTGTGGGTCTGTTCTGACCCGGGCTCTGCTGAGACATCGCCTCTCTCTATGGACCTTCACTCCCATATCCACCATCTCCTCACCTTCTCTCCCACGTGGTGACTGTGCTCGTCGGCATTTACCCAGGAGGCCCCAGGTCACGCGCATCCGTCTGCGTGGAGGATGTGTCACTGCAGCCAGCCGTGCAGCGCGGCCACATGACCTCAAACAGGCGCCCAGGAGGAAATTCTGCTAAATTAAATCCTCCCGCTCTGCTGATCGGTGCTTTTCTTCATTTTCAGCTCCGCATTCTCCTTCTCTAAGGAATAGTTTTACTAACCCTTATAGGATGCGTTTCTAACTTAAATTATAAATACCGTTTAAGTAGCTCAAAAGCAGGATTAATTTCTTTCACTTGCATGTCTGCTTTTCGTGTACTTCATGTATATTTCTTTGTATCTGAACCCTAAATACATTACCAAAAATAATATAAATTAAGATTGTAAAATGAGAGCTGAGGTTGTAAAAATGGCCGTAGTGCTACAGACGTAAGCTAGAGGGCGCTGGCTGCACCCACGGCTGGGTCTGATTTAATTTAACCCAGTTCAGTCAGTCATCTGTTAGGCAGGATGAGCGGCCCATGATCAGACTCTCCTTCAGCAGGATGTAGAGAGGCCATCCCAGGCTGCTGGCGTGTTCCCTGCCTTGAGTCCTTCAGAGTGTGTAGCGCCCCCTCAGGGCAGGCGCTGGCCACTGCTTTGGTGCCCGGGACACTGCACAGGCTCATGTATGGTTGCCGTTCACTAACGTTTAGTCTCATCTTTGGAAACAGTTGCCGTGCTCTCCAGTCGCCCCACCCCTGGACTCCCACTTTTTGAGACCCGCGAGACCAGCCAATCGGCGCCCCCCATCCCGATGGGCGGCCCGCTCCCCTTCCACATCCCCTCGGCGGTCCAGGACGGCAGAAAGGAGGTTCTGTTTCCCGCTGTCGGAAAGTGAGGAGGCCGCTGAAGAGCTGAATGGCAGCTGAGCCCTGGGTCAGTGCTTGTCCCTGTCTTCGTCGTTGCCTCAGGCCTGTATCTCTGAGGACACCAAGGACACCAGCCTGACGAATGCTCTGGAAGAACAGAAGAGCCGCAGTGTCGTCTAGGGAGTCCCAGAGCGGGCTGGACCCGGGCTGAACACGGGCTGAACACATCCATGTAGGGTGCCTGTGCGAACCAAGGAACCAAGTTCTCGATCGTAAATACATACACCCACACATATATAAAGACACATTACATATATAACACAGACACACGTATTTATATATTCGTCTCCATCCTATTTTTTTATGGCTTGATGGGGACTTTTTTTCTGGGTACAGAGAGTGACTACAGAATACCATTTATCTGCCTGACCATCAGCATCTACGTTAGGGTGTCTCTCTTCCTCCAGCCTTTTAAAGTTGAATTTATTTGTTTCGCCATGTGTAGGATTTCTCTCTTATTTTGCACACTGTAAATATATTGAGAAGACTAGTCTAACATTAAAATGTCAGAGAATGTGTATCTACCCACCGAAACTTGAATTAAACGGAACAAAAATAATTTGTGGGAATCGTGGCAGTTAGTGGATATGAGAGAAAATTAAGATCCTGTCCTGTATGGAATGCAGAACATAGGGCCTGTTGTTAACAAAGACAGTTCGAGGTTTTGAATGTACAGTCTTGTGGAGGATGTATCACTATGAAGAGGAAGGATCTCACAGGAGGACAGGAAGCACGCTGCGGCTCTACGCGGGAAACCATTGTGTACCTCGACTCGTGTTCGACTCGGCCTGCATGCCTCTGGGATATTAGCCACTTAGTGCATGTGAGTAGAAGCGTCGTAATTCAGCGTCACTCGTAAGAACGTCTGGGTCCCAGTCACACTGGGGGGCCTCCTGCTGTATTTCACTGTTCCTGATCTGCACTCACTTTTCTTTTCTAAAGTGAACCATCATACCTGTCAAACTGCACAGGTGTTCTTTTTCTTTTTTTAAGAGTAAAAATGAAATTGTAAAATATGAATGATGTCACTAAACAGTCAATGTAAGGTGTGGAAATAACTGTAAGATCAGCCAATTAAAATATTTATTTACTAATTGCAGTCTTTTGCTTGAATTCTTTATTTTAATTTGTAGTTGCGTGTGACTCGGTGGGTAGCCCTGATTACACCTTGCACCTATAGCTTTGGGGGTTCAAATGCCACCACAACTCTGTCTGCATGTATGGAGTTTGAATCCTCTCTGCTTACCCCTCAGGGTGATCCTGTTTTCTCTCAGCAGATGCAGTTAGGTGAATCCATCTCTCTAATTTGTCCATAGTGTGTGAATGTGCTTGTGAATGTGTCCTGTGGCGGGCTGGCATCTTCTCCAGGGTGTCCCCTGCCTTATGTCCTGTGGCGAACTGGCATCCAATCCACGGTGTCCTTTGTCCTGTACCCTGTGGTGGACTGGCATCCTGTCCAGGGTGTCCTCTGCCCTGTGGCCTGTGGCAAACTGGCATCCTGTCCAGGGTGTCCCCTGCCCTGTGGCCTGTGGTGGACTGGTATCCTATCCAGGGTGTCCCTTGTCCTGTGCCCTGTTGAGGACTGGTATCCTATCCAGGGTGTCCCTTGTCCTGTGCCCTGTTGAGGACTGGTATCCTATCCAGGGTGTCCCCTGCCTTATGTCCTATGGCGAACTGGCATCCAATCCACAGTGTCTCTTGTCCTGTGCCCTGTGATGGACTGGCATCCTGTCCAGGGTGTCCCCTACCTTATGTCCTGTGGTGGACTGGCATCCTGTCCAGGGTGTCCCCTACCTTATGTCCTATGGTGGACTGGCATCCTGTCCAGGGTGTCCCTTGTCCTGTGCCCTGTGGCGGACTGGTATCCTATCCAGGGTGTCCCCTGCCTTATGTCCTGTGACGGACTGGCATCCTATCCAGGGTGTCCCCTGCCTTATGTCCTGTGACGGACTGGCATCCTATCCAGGGTGTCCCCTGCCTTATGTCCTGTGACGGATTGGCATCATATCCAGGGTGTCCGCTGCCTTATGTCCTGTGACGGACTGGCATCCTATCCAGGGTATCCCCTGTCTTATGTCCTGTGATGGACTGGCATCCTATCCAGGGTGTCCCTTGTCCTGTGCCCTGTTGAGGACTGGCATCCTATCCAGGGTGTCCCCTGCCTTATGTCCTGTGACGGACTGGCATCCTGTCCAGGGTGTCTCCTGTCTTGTGTCCTGTGACGGACTGGCATCCTATCCAGGGTGTCCCCTGCCTTATGTCCTGTGACGGACTGGCATCCTGTCCTGGGTGTCTCCTGCCTTATGTCCTGTGGTGGACTGGCATCCTGTCCTGGGTGTCTCCTGCCTCTGTACCCTATACTGTCTGCCATAGCCTCCAGAACACACTGCTCCTGTGTACTGGACAAGTGGTTGTAGGATGGACAGATGTTTGTGTTTTTAAAGAAAAATGAGCTTTGTCCCATGTAGTTACATGCTGGATGTTTGAGTCCTGTGCCCTGTGCTGGATCAAGCTAAACAGCCTGAGGCTTCTCTGTCCCAAAAAAAGGCAGATGCACAGTTAGCTATTTAAAGAGCCACGTTTCTATTTAGCTTCACCGCAGCCTCATAACATCAACACCTGCAGGCATGCGTGCGTGTTCATTTAATCACCAAGTCCATTTCTCTATGATAATTCTCTTGTCTAGCAAACAACATGACATTTGGGAGCAAATCTGAATAGATGTGCTTTAAAGTGTAAGAGTAACATGTTCGATGTGTAACCACGGTTGGAGAAGACCAGCACCTTGGAGACGCTCTTACATGCACAGAGGTGAACCATTTAAAAAGCGACAAATAAAAGGATCTCTTGCTGACCAGGCCACCTCTCACACTTTTCCCTTTTCCTTCCTCTTCCCCCGCTGCCTTCTCTTCCTGCTTTCTAATGTTCTGCTTCTGGGAAGACGATGTTTCTGTCCCAGGACTCATGAAGGCAGAAGCCTGAAGGATGATGGTGGGGCAGAGAACACAGCTCATCTCCTATCTGTGCTCTCGTTCCCAGGGACCCTTACAGCTGTCACCTTGGCTTTCCTATGCTCTCCATTAGCAATGTTTTTCTTTACATCAGCAGTGAAATGTGTAAACAAACGCTGCACCATTAACAGAAGAATTTTGAAATTTCAGAAGGGAAGACAAGCTCTCAGTTGGCTTGTAGATCAATTTTAACCCCCCCCCCCCCCACCAGGCCCTGCCCTGTTATCACCGGCTTCTAAGCAATTCCAAATTTAAAAGGATCCCAGAACTCACACTGGCACTTTGTGACAGGTGCCGGAGTCCTGCGTTAAATATGGAAAAACGCAGGTTTAGTGACGACGAGCGAAACAAATAACTTCCCTGGAATGCTGGAGTCCCGGGGGGAGTTAGAAGTATTTCTGAGGAGGCTGATGCTGTTACAGGAGATGGGAGTCCTCCATAGGGTGTCTGAGCAGTGTGAGAACTCACTGCTAACGAACTGGAAAACAGGAATGACATCTGACAGTCATTAGCAGCACGAATCTTTCTGTCACTGTACTTGTGTTCGGTGTGGTGAGGACATTCACGGCCACTGGGCTCTCAAAGGAGATCAGGGTCCACGGTGGGACACAGAAGAACCATTAATTAGTTTGGGCAAATTAGTTAATTTTCTGTGTCACATGGCCATTCTCCTGCTTCACTAGGCATAATGAGGCCAAGAGCCTGATTGTGTTGCAACCACATCATGCTACATTACTGATTTATTTGGCAGCATTTCTCTTCCATTTTGTGCATTGTCATCTTTCCATGCCAGTACATGCAGTTACTGTAGTAAACTTCCATATGACATCATCCAAACCACGCATGACTTAGAGATGAATTTAAATCGTAAGATTAGATGATTTTAGTCCTGAAACTCCGTTCAGCAGCCGATTCATTAAAGGCTTGTCTTCTTTGCCACATGATCACTGTCTGGGAGCTTCCCACTTGAACCTAAAGTATCAGTTTATTTGTACAGTCGACATAATAGTGACTGTTATGCATCCGTTTCTATTGCAGCTTGTACTCTTTTCTGGTGTGTTACTTGTAGATTAAAGTTTATCCAGCATTTGCCCCTAATGCTCGTTTCAGCTCGTCTTCTCCATGCTGAACGCTCACGCTGTGGTGTTATCCACCAAGCCCTCATGTTGGTCTCGGCGTAGCGATGCTCTGCCTGCATGTTGGGTTGTGTCTACGTGTGCACCTCACAGCCAGCTTTCCGGCACATTGTGAGCTTGTTAGGAAGCACTGTACCGTGCAGAATACACAAGGTCACTGGTAAGATCCAGACACAGCGAATATGATTGAGGATTGGCATGCCGTATGAAACACAGCCCCCTTGTCCGTCTGGAGTGTCTCTTTGCAATCCTACAGCACCCCCCTTTAACATAATCTCTGAATACCCCTCATGGATTCCCACACTCAGTCCAAAGAAACCTCGCCCACTATATTGAAAGAGCTGATATAGGTTAGTATAAACAGGCCATTTATATATGGATCCTATCTGGTTTTGACAGAGTGCTTGTTATACAGAAGGACAATGACACGAAGATCACACAATCACTTTTCATTCTGTTTGTTGTGCTAATCAATAATAGTCATATCTGCAGCTAATCAGGAATTTATCCTCTAGCCTTTTTGACACAATACAGAGGAAGACCAGTGTTCACACGTTTGTTTTTATGAAGACTATTTTTCTTTTCACTCATGGATTCATTGGCAGCGAGCAGAGGCCCAGCAGCGCCACCCTCAGGTTCATTGGCAGCGAGCAGAAGCCCAGCAGCGCCACCCTCAGGTTCTTTGGCAGTGAGCAGAGGCCCAGCAGCACCACCCTCAGGTTCATTGGCAGCAAGCAGAGGCCCAGCAGCACTCAGCAGCACTATCCTCAGGTTTGTTGGTGACGAGCTGAGGCCCAGCAGCGCCACCCTCTGGTTCATTGGCAGTGAGCAGAGGCCCAGCAGCACTCAGCAGCACTATCCTCAGGTTTGTTGGTGAAGAGCTGAGGCCCAGCAGTGCCACCCTCAGGTTCATTGCCAGTGATCAGAGGCCCAGCAGCACTATCCTCAGGTTTGTTGGTGACGAGCTGAGGCCCGGCAGCGCCACCCTCAGGTTCATTGGCAATGAGCAGAGGCCCAGCAGCACTCAGCAGCACTATCCTCAGGTTTGTTGGTGGCGAGCAGAGGTCCAGCACTACTGCCCTTGGGTTCATTGGCAGCGAGCAGAGGCCTAGCAGTACTATCCTCAGGTTTGTCGGTGACGAGCTGAGGCCCAGCGGTGGCGCCCTCAGGTTCATTGGCAGCGAGCAGAGGCCCAGCAGTGCCACCCTCAGATTCATTGGCAGCAAGCAGAGGCCCAGTGGCGGCACCCTCAGGAATGTTGACGGCCAGCAGAGGCCCAGTGGCAGTATTCTCAGGTTTGTTGGTGGAGAGCAGAGACCCAGCAGCAGCACCCTCAGGTTCAATGGCAGCAAGCAGAGGCCCAGCAGCACCACCCTCAGGTTCATTGGCAGCAAGCAGAGGCCCAGTGGCAGCACCCTCAGGAATGTTGGCGGCCAGCAGAGGCCCAGTGGCAGTATCCTCAGGTTTGTTGGTGGCGAGCAGAGGTCCAGCACTACTGCCCTTGGGTTTATTGGCAGCAAGCAGAGGCCCAGCGACGGCGCCCTCAGGAATGTTGACGGCCAGCAGAGGCCCAGTGGCAGTATCCTCAGGTTTGTTGGTGGCGAGCAGAGGTCCAGCACTATTGCCCTTGGGATCATTGGCAGCGAGCTGAGGCCCAGCGGCGGCGCCCTCAGGAATGTTGGCGGCCAGCAGAGGCTCAGTGGCAGTATCCTCAGGTTTGTTGGTGGCGAGCAGAGGCCCAGCGGCAATGCCCTCAGGTTCAATGGCAGCGAGCAGAGGCCCAGCGGCGGCGCCCTCAGGTTCATTGGCAGCGAGCAGAGGTCCAGCACTACTGCCCTTGGGTTCATTGGCAGCAAGCAGAGGCCCAGTGGCGGCACCCTCAGGAATGTTGGCGGCCAGCAGAGGGCCAGTGGCAGTATCCTCAGGTTTGTTGGTGGCGAGCAGAGGTCCAGCACTATTGCCCTTGGGATCATTGGCAGCGAGCTGAGGCCCAGCGGCGGCGCCCTCAGGAATGTTGGCGGCCAGCAGAGGCTCAGTGGCAGTATCCTCAGGTTTGTTGGTGGCGAGCAGAGGCCCAGCGGCAATGCCCTCAGGTTCAATGGCAGTGAGCAGAGGCCCAGCGGCGGCGCCCTCAGTAGTGTTGACGGCCAGCAGAGGCCCAGTGGCAGTATCCTCAGGTTTGTTGGTGGCGAGCAGAGGTCCAGCACTACTGCCTTTGGGTTCATTGGCAGTGAGCAGAGGCCCAGCGGCACTATCCTAAGGTTTGTTGGTGGCGAGTAGAGGCCCAGCAGCGCCGCCCTCAGGTTCATTGGCAGCAAGCAGAGGCCCAGTGGCAGTATCCTCAGGTTTGTTGGTGGCGAGTAGTGGCCCAGCAGCGCCGCCCTCAGGTTCATTGGCAGCAAGCAGAGGCCCAGTGGCAGTATCCTCAGGTTTGTTGGTGGTGATCAGAGGCCCAGCAGCGCCGCCCTCAGGTTCATTGGCAGCGAGCAGAGACCCAGTGGCAGTATCTTCAGGTTTGTTGGTGGTGATCAGAGGCCCAGCAGCGCCGCCCTCAGGTTCATTGGCAGCGAGCAGAGACCCAGTGGCAGTATCTTCAGGTTTGTTGGTGGCGAGTCGAGGCCCAGCAGCGCTGCCCCTGGGAATGTAGGCAGCCAGCAGAGGCCCAGTGACAGTATCCTCAGGTTTGTTGGTGGCGAGTCGAGGCCCAGCAGCGCTGCCCCCAGGAATGTTGACGGCCAGCAGAGGCCGAGCACTACTGCCCTTGGGTTCGTTGGTGGCGAGCAGAGGCTCAGTGGTGCCACCCTGAGATTCACTGGCGGCAAGCAGAAGCCCAGTGGCGCTACCTTTTGGTTTGTTGTTGGTGAGCAGAAGCCCAGCGGAACCACCCTCATGTTCGTTGGTGATGAGCAGAGGCCAGCTGGCGCTACCCATGGGTTTGCTGGTGGCGAGCAGAGGCCCAGCGGTACCCCCCTTGGGTTTGCTCAGGGTGAGCAGAAGTCTCACTAGGGATCTCATAAGCATCCACACAGAAACATGACTGAGAGCACCCTGCAGTGGAAGGGCAGCAGACTTAGTGACAGAGCCTCATTCACTTCAGTTTAATCGGCAGTGGCTGTAGTCACCTGCCTGGCCTTTGTGGTAGACTGTTAGTGTGGGGCTGGGGCACCTGTCTGAGCTGCTCCTGGTTCCCACCTACACATTTCTCTTAGAGAGATGGAGCAGAAGGCGCATCTGTAAGAAATGAGTGTGAGTTACACCCCAGGCTGGTTGCAGGGTAGGTCTGGCTCCCTAAAAAAATCGAAGTCATTCATGTTTGGCTTCTCATCTCACCAAAAGCGAGCTCCACTGCTGTTTCTTCTGTGAACAGGCAGATCCCTTCATTCAGATGAAGGACTGTCAGAAGCTTTGTTCACCTTCGTTATCTCCAACCTGATTTTCATAAAAGTTTCATAATATTACTTAACTTTCAGTGTACTGACATCAGGGGATGTTAAGAGAATCTGTCAGCAAAAACACAGGCAATCCCCTGCATAGCTTTACTTTACTTTGGAGGCTTAAGGTAACGGGAAGGGCAGGTCGGTCATTGCTTGCAATATCTAGCTTTACTTATTTTGTAACTGGAGACCCTTTTTTCGTAGATCCGTGCTTTCGTATGTGAAACTGAAGAAGAGAATCAGCCAAACAGTCCTACGTAAATAATTAATGCAGTTACTAAATAAATGTGCAGGCATGCTGATGCTGATGCCCAGTAGAGGTCAGAGAGGCAATGGGTGCCTTTTCATATTGGGGCTGAGTGTCTCCTCTTTAATTATTCAAGCTTAGGACGTCTGAGAGGTTCTCCTTTCATTGGCGATTCGCCCCGAGGGGTGGACGTCTGCAAGGTCCTCCTCCCGCTGGGGACTGGCCCCTAGGAGTGGATGTTTGTGAGGTGGTCCTCCCACTGGAGATTGGCCCCGAGGTGTGGATCTGTGAGGTCCTCCTGCTGCCAATTGCCCCTTTGGCATGGACATCTGCGAGGTCCTCCCATTGGCGTTTGACCCCAAGGATGTGAAAGTCTGAGAGGTCGTCCTCTTGCTGACGATTGGCCCTGAGGCATGGATGTGTGTGAAGTTCTCCTCTGACACTTAACCCCTTGGTGTAGACGTCTGCGAGGCGCTCCTCTCACTTGTGATTGGCCCTGAGGCATGGATGTCATTGAGGTCCTCTTCCCACTGGCGATTGGCCCCGAGGGGTGGACGTCTGCAAGATCCTCCTCCCGCAGACGATTGACCCTGAGCTGAGGCACACCGGCTGGACCTTCGCCAGCCCAGACTGTATCCCTCACCTCCTCCCTACTTTGGAAAATGCTGCAACAGAAGGTTGTTTTGCATAATCCAAATTGACGCAGCTGAGACACACATCAGCAGAGACGCGCCCCCCCACTCCTGTATTCCCTCCGCTTTTGGTGCCGTGTCCCTCTCAGAGTTAGTGTTACCTTATGCACAATAAAATCCTTCCACTTGACTGGCCCAGCTGAGACGCTGGACATGCCAGCAGCTATTTCTGGCCACCGCTTCCTTCTGGAACACAGTGGGCCACACGGGGCACCAGCGCTGCGATATAAATACACGCCAACGTACACATTGCTCTGGAGGTCCACATGAGGCCATCTGCGGCTCCTGAGCTTCTGTCGCTGTGCTCATCATAGCGACTCATCAAGCGGGATGTGGGCAGCACCGGACAGGGTGAGCCCTCATGGTGAGGGCTAACAGGAAGAACCACACTGCGCAAGTGTAACCCAAGGCTATGGGAGCCTCAGACTTAGTTATCTGTGACCAATGCAGGTGGCTTCCATGCACACATCACGCAAGCCCTGCATCTGCTCCAGGGACCCAGCTGTATCAGCCGAGGCAAATTCCTACTTCTGGGGAGAAAGAACCAATCAGTCAAAAGACATGCTAGTAACAAATTGCCACCAAAGTGTAATTAACTGTAAGGAACAGATGCAAAATCGTGAAATGAGGTAGTGAGCCCTTTTATCTGATACTCCCCATGGTACAGGGTGCTTCTGGTGACAATGTGACACACAGCCACACAAACCTCATTGCCCAGACTATTCGTTATATTAATTTGGAATTTAGTGATCAGTGGTCATTGTTCACACCACAGCACACAGTGCACAACAATGAAATGTGTCCCATTTAACCCATATGTGACATAGCAGGGGGCAGTTAATTCAGCGCCCAGGGAGCAGTGCTTGGGAGCGGTACCTTGCTCAGGGTACCTCAGTGGTTCCTTGCTGGTCAGGGATTCAAATCTGCAATCTTTCAATTACAAGTGTAGGACTGTGGTATTCCTCCCCCTGACGATAACGTCGCTGTCTTGCAGGGCTGTGGTATTCCTCCCTCTGATGGTAACATCACTATTTTGCAGGGCTGTGGTATTCCTCCCCTTGATGGTAGCATCGCTGTCTTGCAGGGCTGTGGTATTCCTCCCCCAGATGGTAGCATCGCTGTCTTGCAGGGCTGTGGTATTCCTCCCCCAGATGGTAGCATCGCTGTCTTGCAGGGCTGTGGTATTCCTCCCCCAGATGGTAGCATCGCTGTCTTGCAGGGCTGTGGTATTCCTCCCTCTGACGGTAACATCCCTGTCTTGCAGGGCTGTGGTATTCCTCCCTCTGACGGTAACATCGCTGTCTTGCAGGGCTGTGGTATTCCTCCCTCTGACGGTAGCATCGCTGTCTTGCAGGGCTGTGGTATTCCTCCCACTGATGGTAACATCACTGTCCTACAGGTGGTCATTCCTCACACACACACACAACCCCACCTTCATGACATTTTCACTCTTAGTGATGCTGTGAGCTGTCACATTCATTCTTCTGTGTTTCTAAACTCATAACACACTTCCTGATTAGAAAAAGAAGTACCATCCATATTTCATGGTAAAATGAGATTACATTAAGATGTCTTGTTTTTAGAGGAATTCAAAGTCATCTTTGTACTCTAATGCAGGATGTAATGCCCTATTTAACTATTTAAAGGCACGGCACCGTACGGGACTTAGAGGCACCCTGCTGTGGTGCTCCCTTAAAAAGGGTCCCCAAAAAAGGGTCTGCTTAGCATGAGCGACAAAGTGGGGCTTGTAATCTAGAGACACTGATACATCTGCTTGCAGAAACAGTGGCTGGTGTTTCAGTGCCTGGTGTTTCACCGGATGGTATTTTAGTGTGTGTTTTTTCAGTGTGTGATGTTTCAGTGCCTGGTGTTTTAAGTAAGTGTTCAGGGCCGGATTAATGCATAGGCTACCTCAGCCCCCAGCAAACATCAAGGCCCCACCCTACCCTGACCCAGAGGCATTTAAGAGTGGCGTAAATATCATATGAAGTGTTACTGTTTTAGCTCAGAACAGAATCTCAGAGCGAATCGGCTTAAAATGTTTAAAATGCTGACGGAGCAGCCTTATTTCTGTGTTACTGCTCTTACACGGTATGAATGAGGACATGTGACTGTTATTGATTCAGACTAAAATAAGTTAATAGAACAAAATTTGGCAGCTGATGGCAGCCGTATTGCAGGACAGGAACTCAGACTGCTGCAAACCCACTGCTAAAGCAAACAGCCAATAAACACCTGGAAACTTTTAAGTGACTCTTAGAAGCTGGTTCACTACTTGCCATAAATCAGGTTGGGATGGTGGCGTGCAGCTGTCTGGGAGTGCAGTGCATTCTGGGTGGGGTCCCAAACCCCGAGGTGATATTACAGAGGGGTCTGTGGAGTGAGAACAGTCAAGACAGGCAAGTGGTTCTGCTTAGATTGTGTAGCTGTTTGTGAGCAACATTCACTCATCTTTTTACCTAACAGGTGACTCTTTCCTGGTATTCTTGCTTTGCAAATTGGTCAGTGAAAATTGTTACAAAAACAATAAATTATGATCAGAACAGTGTAAGATGCTCCTAAGGTAACAGACTTGGAGAAGCACCTCCATTAGATATTTTGATTTATAGACTGTGGCTCAATGCAGACATTTCATCTTCTAACCACAGACCCTGCACTCCTATAATCTAATTCCTCTCATGTGACCAGTTCACTTCAGCAGGAGGTAAAGATGAATGTATTCATCAAAGGTCCAATCTCCCAAATCGTACTGTAATGAGATCCTGGAAGCTATAACCAAATTATAGGAAAGTGTGAAACCCCATTAGATAAGTGCTGATGTCAAAAGATAGATCTTTTAGCGAGATCTTCAGGACCCCCTAGAGATCTAGGAGCTGAGTCGCCATTGTCCTCGTTACCTGACACTTCTGCCTGTACTGCGTAAGTTGACCTGGCCACTTGTATAATCAGTCTGCGATTCTGTCCTCTGGAGCCTCGGCTGACAAGATGACCAACAAACAGAAACAATGAAACTCGATCCGTCCAGAGCAGCTGCTGATTCTCCAGCTTTTGGTGGCCTTATGCTCGGGAGCAGGCCCGTTTGGAGGTCTCTGTCTGCACGTCCATTGGTTTCCCCCTTTTTTGACGATATACAGCTGTATCTGAGTGTCTGTGAATATAGACTTAGCATTAGCCTAAGGTCCATTAAAGGTGTCCTTCACTCATCTTTATACATGGTGATCTTTTCTAATGAAAGGATGAAGTGAGACAGATGGATACTCCCAGCGCCACATGGACTCTCTGTATGATCATTTTGTTCTACCATAGACACAGAATGACTTTAGGGGACAAACACCCCTGGGCAGGAGCTGCTAAAAAAGCATTCAAGCAGTTAGACAGCAGCTGGGATGTGAGCCTGGGATGCGAGCCTGGGACAGAACCCTGGGATGCGAGCCTGGGACAGAACCCTGGGATGCGAGCCTGGGACAGAACCCTGGGATGCGAGCCTGGGACAGAACCCTGGGATGCGAGCCTGGGACAGAACCCTGGGATGCGAGCCTGGGACAGAACCCTGGGATGCGAGCCTGGGACAGAACCCTGGGATGAGAGCCTGGGACAGAACCCTGGGATGCGAGCCTGGGACAGAACCCTGGGATGCGAGCCTGGGACAGAACCCTGGGATGCGAGCCTGGGACAGAACCCTGGGATGCGAGCCTGGGACAGAACCCTGGGATGCGAGCCTGGGACAGAACCCTGGGATGCGAGCCTGGGACGAGAGCCTGGGATGCGAGCCTGGGACGAGAGCCTGGGATGCGAGCCTGAGACAGAACCCTGGGATGCGAGCCTGGGACAGAACCCTGGGATGCGAGCCTGGGACAGAACCCTGGGATGCGAGCCTGGGACAGAACCCTGGGATGCGAGCCTGGGACAGAACCCTGGGATGCGAGCCTGGGAGGAGACTCTGGGACAGGAGCCTGGGAGGAGACTCTGGGACAGGAGCCTGGGACGAGAGCCTGGGAGAGGAGCCTGGGACGAGAGCCTGGGACGAGAGCCTGGGAGAGGAGCCTGGGAGGAGACTCTGGGACAGGAGCCTGGGACGAGAGCCTGGGAGAGGAGCCTGGGACAAGAGCTCCAGACTATTAAGGTTGTTATGCAGGCTGCATAAAAAACTACCCATTCAGTGGGTATGTACCTCTGTCAACATGGGGGGGTGCGGCTGAGTGTAAATGCACCTCAACCTATTTATATTTAAGGCATTTTCTGTTGTCTGTGGATAACATTATATAAAATCGCTGCCCTCCTACATCCTAGAGCTGACGTAGGGCCTGTGCTGCATTATCAGGAGAGCTGATGAGTGTAACGATCTCAGCACAGGTCAGACAAAGCTCATGTGGGACGCGGCACAGTGCTTATCACCCTGTCCAGGGCACTCCACACAAAGGCACCACGTTAGCATGGGTGAACCCCAAGAGGGCAGGGCCACACTGAATACAGACAGGATTCCCTGCTTCTTTCCCATCATGCTTTTCTATTTTTCTTGAATAACTGTCATATGATTAGAATTTTTAAATTACAGATTTACTTAGCTGTATTCAGTTCCTCCTTTTGTTAGATTCTTTTTCAGTTTAAATTTGTTATATTGCATGGAAACAACATGCCTCACTAGAGCAGGCAGTGATCTGTGCTTCTGTCTTGCGATGTCACACGGCATTCATCCTGCATGCATCGCTGCTGTCATTAGAACAGTCTGGGTCACCGAAAATCACCGATTAACCTTTCAGTGACTCTCATCCAAACTCTCCTGGCTTATCAAAGCCCTGCAATGTCTTTGTCACCCACAGGCTGAAGGCGAAGCCACAATCCATCCTGTAGCAGCCTTAAGGTTCATCTATCCTTCTTCAGTGCACAAAAAAATATATATCCCATTAGACATATTTGTATGCACAAAAATATATATCCCATTAGAAACCAGTTTTACGTAAAACATGAATTTCAAGTAGTAATACATTGAAACTTTACAGTGCCTCCTTTACAAGAGGTTACAACAGTGCATTAAGCAGGCATTCTGCTTTGATTTGGGACAAGCCCACCCCATCCATACTCCTCTTACAGCCCGATTGACCTTTTGTATCTGAAATTATCATAAAGGGCTCTATATTCTTTCTTGCCAATATCATAAATAGACATTTGAAAAACGCAACAAGTGTTTGGGATACTCAGTAATGGCAAAGGATGTCTGTGACAAAAGTCTTCAGCATTTATGGTCTTCTAACCCTAAACCAGTTTGACAATTAATGTGTATGTGAGTGTCTGAGGCAGCATAGTGAATTCCTGATGACAAGATGGCAACCCACTATACACAAGCCGGTTCAGTCCCATGGAGGGGTGACATCGCGAATGGGACCTACAAACTGTATCATCGTGGGTGCGGCTTTCAGTGCCACCCTACACAGGTCAGCATGGAGAACAGACTTATTGATGGACGTTGGCCACCCTACACAGGCCGGCGTGGAGAACAGACTTATTGATGGACGTTGGCCACCCTACACAGGCCGGCGTGGAGAACAGACTTATTGATGGACGTTGGCCACCCTAAACGGGCCGGCGTGGAGAACAGGCTTATTGATGGACATTGGTGGAGACTCGCAGGGACTCCGCAAGATGGAGGCCCACATCACACAAGCAGAGGTGGAGAGAGACTCGCGGGAACTCTGCAAGATGGAGGCCCACATCACACAAGCAGAGGTGGAGAGAGACTCGCGGGCACTTACGGGTGAAATTGACCATGGTGAACTGCAGGTAACAAAGAATGACATCTTCCGGAAGCTTTCATCTCTGTCTGCCACATGTTTCAGATGCTTCAGTGGAGATTAAGCACAACTGTTCAGGACCATCACATCTTAAGGCTTTACTTGATGAAGAGCTTTTACAACTGAATGAATACTGTAAAAACAATGACCCGAGACTCTTTTTCACTTAAATTTTATACAATGCAGACCACTAGGGAGGGGACCTGTGATGTTTTGAGTGTATATTTGTCTCAAGCCAGATAAACTGATGCCTTTAGGTTTCTGTAATGAGACTTACGTACGGTATATACTCGACTAGTTTATATAGCTGCTGTTAAACTCAGATTACAGCTGCTCTTTGTACATGTTTCCAAAGATAGTCTTGGTCCAGTTACACTGATAAAGAGGATTAAACTCCACTAATGACAACAAAACAAACAAAAAAAGTTTATCACAAGCTAAAACTGCTAACGGCACATTACTGCCGTCTCTTCTCTGTCTGCAGTATATAAGAAGAATGTTTCACTAGCCAAACACTTTCATGCACTTTGCTCTGGAGAACAAGATGAAAATAAATGTTCTCTGTGAAAAGATAGTGTTTCTCTTTAATTCCTAATGCATACAATTTGTAAGAATAAAATTATACAATCATCTCAAAATAAAAGACACTGTGGAAATTGTACACTTGAAACTTGTTTCTTCAGAGGGTAAAAGGGGTTCAAAAACACTGCATACGAACCATGAAATATGAACGAGTTGTGATTAAACTTGTCTGTGTCTACAAGTGGGAATTTTACAGAAAGAGAAACATATAATTCTATGGAGATGTACATTTAAAGTCCTGTGTGTCACAGGGGTGAGATGGGGGTGATTAAGGGGGATACTCTGGTCTCCCCATATGCAGTTAATCTGCAATACGGGCTCAGCAGCTGATCACAAACACAGTTTACAAATACATTCTTTTGTTACTTCATATCAGTAATCTCAGACCCCGCCTCTCTGACATTACTGTCAGTAATCCACAAAGAAGAATACAGTGACATTCAAACTGTTTCATTGAAGCATGATTCGTGCTTTACTTCCTCTTGGGACCAGGCATCCCGCAGGAGCTTTGCGCAGCGCGGGGGCATTCAGAAGGCTATCTTGCACCGCTGGCTGAAGAGGACCTCCACCACCTTAGGGTCCGCCATGGTGGAAAGGTCTCCGAGGTCCTTCTCATTACGAGCGATTTTCCTGAGGATCCGCCGCATTATCTTCCCTGTGGGGATGAAGGGAAGCAGCCTGTAGTGCTGGTGGATATTTCTCCGCACCACTGCCAAGCTCGTTCTCCACTGTCCTCACTGGGTGTCTTACTAAAGGGAAGAAAGCCTGACTGCCATCACCAACCAGCAGTGACGTCTTACTGGTAAGTCATTTCTCCGCACCACTGCCAAGCTCGTTCTCCACTGTCCTCACTGGGTGTCTTACTAAAGGGAAGAAAGCCTGACTGCCATCACCAACCAGCAGTGACGTCTTACTGGTAAGTCATTTCTCCGCACCACTGCCAAGCTCGTTCTCCACTGTCCTCACTGGATGTCTTACTAAAGGGAAGAAAGCCTGACTGCCATCACCAACCAGCAGTGACGTCTTACTGGTAAGTCATTTCTCCGCACCACTGCCAAGCTCGTTCTCCACTGTCCTCACTGGGTGTCTTACTAAAGGGAAGAAAGCCTGACTGCCATCACCAACCAGCAGTGACGTCTTACTGGTAAGTCATTTCTCCGCACCACTGCCAAGCTCGTTCTCCACTGTCCTCACTGGGTGTCTTACTAAAGGGAAGAAAGCCTGACTGCCATCACCAACCAGCAGTGACGTCTTACTGGTAAGTCATTTCTCCGCACCACCGCCAAGCTCGTCCTCCACTGTCCTCACTGGGTGTCTTACTAAAGGGAAAAAAGCCTGACTGCCATCACCAACCAGCAGTGACGTCTTACTGGTAAGTCATTTCTCCGCACCACTGCCAAGCTCGTCCTTCACTGTCCTCACTAGTTCCCGTTGCTCTTCTGTACCTGAGCGAGTCTTTGGTAGTCCTGGGGCATTCTGCATGAAGTCCGGCGTTGCTATTGGTCCAATTTTTTCTCTCACTTAGAAAAATGGGGTTAAAAAATTCACATTTTATTCCTGAATGAGCAGTGGAGGGTACATGGGCATTTTTATTACAGACACTCCTTAGGCTAAGAACGTCTTACAGACTTACAGACACCTTGAACTTATGATTGAACTGCCACAATGCCTGTTCTATTCAAATTGGGTTTGATATAATGGTTCATAGTAACTAGTATGCAATACTTTGTAATGCTTGTGAAAACGTACAGCTTCAGTGATTCATCGGCTCGGTACAGTACTGCTACGTATTGAGTTACTTTTATTATTACTGTATAATAACAATTATTGTTACGCCCTGTATTATTATTTTTCCGACTTACCTACAAAATCAACTTAGGAGAAAGATCTTTGAAACCTGGGGACTGCCTGTACTGCTATTAATCAGAAGGGTTAATCGCAGTACAGACTATAAATTAGCAGCATTTGTTTCAAACTGTTCTTGACACACAGGAGACTCAGAGGTGAGTCCATACTTGATGCTCCCATTTTTCGATCTGGACTCTACCTTGCTTCTTCAGCTCCTCAGTCAGTGTGTGGCTGAATACCATGCCGTCCTTGAGCGTGATGAAGCAGTAGAGACACTCCCCTTTGACCGCGTGTGGCCTGCTCACCACGGCCGCCTCCGCCACAGACTGGTGCTCCATCAATGCAGCCTCCACTTCTGCTGTGCTTAGCAGATGCCCTACAGGAACAAGCAGGGCCGGTCACCCATGTGAAGCTCAGCAGGTGCAATACCTTAACCCACCTGTAGAGGTCCTCAGAGTGCTCCTCTGAGGGCTGTGAGTGGTGTTAACTCTGTCACCACTAGAAGGTGCTGCTGCATCACACTAGTCTGCCATTACCAGACACGTTCAGCATGTCATCGATCCGGCCCGTGATCCAGTAGTAGCCATCCTTGTCCCGCCTGCAGCCTAAAAGCGAGAGGCCAGATGGGAGAGAGGCCGACCTCCACACTGAAACATGCTTTTTAAATACAGATTTTAGGGGGAATCTCACCATCCCCAGTCACATAGAAGCCTGGGAACTCCTTGAAGTACGTGTTCTGGAAGCGCTCCTGGTTCCCGTGGATGGCACGCATGATGCCAGGCCAGGGCGTCCGGAAGACCTTGGAAGACAAAGGCTATGGATGGTACCGGGACCTTCCGGCTTAAGTAGCAATTCATCTCAAAGTAGCTCAGAAGTATAACAGCAGGGGTCACTGCTGAGTCTAGAGCCCATTTTTACAGGCTAACTGCTGGCCTGTGTTACAGGTATGTGTTAAGGGTGTGTGCAGGCCTTGTGGAGCATCCTTACGAGGTGTCCCTCCGCCTCTCCCTCCAGCTCTTCTCCCTGCTCGTTCAGAATGGCTGGCTGCACTCCAAAGAAGGGCAAAGTCTGAAGAAAGACGCATCGCAGGATCAGAGAAACACAGCTTTCCTTAGGCTGCAGACATCAGCTGCAGAAAGCTGTGCAGAAATGTGTAGTGTATCTGTTTAGTAAGTTAATAACCTTCAACTTACCGCGGAGCCGGGCTTCAGGGAGATGGCAGCTGGCAGGGGCGTCAAGACGTGCCCCCCCTAAAAGACCACAACAGAAGGTAGAGATTCATTCCGGTCCGGTCACATGCTCAGCATCACTCGCAAAGCCCCATGGGTAAGACAAAAGAATGTGACCACTGGTCCAATCCATATGCTGCTAGTGTCGGTTTGTTTGTGTGTTTTTTTATTCTGTACCAGACGAACCTACAGATGTATCTGCTGTGTTTTGGCTGTTTCTCCTAAACAACAATGACAACAACAGCAATAATAATAATATAGATAATAATGCATCTGCTGTGAAACTCATCAAAAATGCTCCAGCCTATTTGTAATATGGTACTGTACTGAACACTTTATCTACAGTTTATTTTGTATATTAGTAAAAACAAAGTTTCAAATTGTGTGGGGGACATACATGGCCCATGTTTAGAAGGTTGCTGGTTCAAATCCCACTGGGCCTCTGTACAGACCCCCTA
Organism: Brienomyrus brachyistius; assembly: GCF_023856365.1. Taxonomy (NCBI): domain Eukaryota; kingdom Metazoa; phylum Chordata; class Actinopteri; order Osteoglossiformes; family Mormyridae; genus Brienomyrus; species Brienomyrus brachyistius. Next base: position 336,093 of record NW_026042328.1, on the reverse strand, counting down.
ACCTCTATTCCTCCAGGAACAGGCTGGCCCTCCTTCACATGTATGTCACTTTGGATAAAAGCGTCTGTTATAAAACTAAATGTGAATGTCATCTGTAAACAATATGAAAAACATTACTAATTATTAATGAGAAACAGCACATTTCTGAGCAAGGTGAGAGCTCAGTTAAGTGAGCAGGGAAGATGGGCAGCATGTGGACAGTGAGGGTGCATCACGCACGGTCTCCGTCTGCCAGAATGTGTCCATGACAGGGCACCTCTCCTGGCCGACCACCTGGTGGTACCACAGCCAGGCCTCCGGGTTGATGGGCTCTCCCACGGTGCCCAAGATTCGCAGGCAGCCGAGGTTGTACCTGTTAAAGAGCAGGTCACGGTGTGATCATGACTGATCATGCTGCTGTGTGTCCCATCAGTAGGGGATGGGAGCCGCTCCCCGTCTGTATCGCCTATGCCCTGGCTGCTCTCCCCACCCCCCGCCGGTGTATCCCATCATGCCGCTGTGTGTCCCATCAGTAGGGGATGGGAGCCGCTCCCCGCCTGTATCGCCTATGCCCCGGCTGCTCTCCCCACCCCCCGCCGGTGTATCCCATCATGCCGCTGTGTGTCCCATCAGTAGGGGATGGGAGCCGCTCCCCGCCTGTATCGCCTATGCCCCGGCTGCTCTCCCCTTCCCCCGCCGGTGTATCCCATCATGCCGCTGTGTGTCCCATCAGTAGGGGATGGGAGCCGCTCCCCGCCTGTATCGCCTATGCCCCGGCTGCTCTCCCCTTCCCCCGCCGATGTATCCCATCATGCCGCTGTGTGTCCCATCAGTAGGGGATGGGAGCCGCTCCCCGCCTGTATCGCCTATGCCCCGGCTGCTCTCCCCTTCCCCCGCCGGTGTATCCCATCATGCCGCTGTGTGTCCCATCAGTAGGGGATGGGAGCCGCTCCCCGCCTGTATCGCCTATGCCCCGGCTGCTCTCCCCTTCCCCCGCCGATGTATCCCATCATGCCGCTGTGTGTCCCATCAGTAGGGGATGGGAGCCGCTCCCCGCCTGTATCGCCTATGCCCCGGCTGCTCTCCCCTTCCCCCGCCGATGTATCCCATCATGCCGCTGTGTGTCCCATCAGTAGGGGATGGGAGCCGCTCCCCGCCTGTATCGCCTATGCCCCGGCTGCTCTCCCCTTCCCCCGCCGATGTATCCCATCATGCCGCTGTGTGTCCCATCAGTAGGGGATGGGAGCCGCTCCCCGCCTGTATCGCCTATGCCCCGGCTGCTCTCCCCTTCCCCCGCCGGTGTATCCCATCATGCCGCTGTGTGTCCCATCAGTAGGGGATGGGAGCCGCTCCCCGCCTGTATCGCCTATGCCCCGGCTGCTCTCCCCTTCCCCCGCCGATGTATCCCATCATGCCGCTGTGTGTCCCATCAGTAGGGGATGGGAGCCGCTCCCCGCCTGTATCGCCTATGCCCCGGCTGCTCTCCCCTTCCCCCGCCGGTATATCCCATCATGCTGCTGTGTGTCCCATCAGTAGGGGATGGGAGCCGCTCCCCGCCTGTATCGCCTATGCCCCGGCTGCTCTCCCCTTCCCCCGCCGATGTATCCCATCATGCCGCTGTGTGTCCCATCAGTAGGGGATGGGAGCCGCTCCCCGCCTGTATCGCCTATGCCCCGGCTGCTCTCCCCTTCCCCCGCCGGTATATCCCATCATGCCGCTGTGTGTCCCATCAGTAGGGGATGGGAGCCGCTCCCCGCCTGTATCGCCTATGTCCCGGCTGCTCTCCCCACCCCCCGCCGGTGTATCCCATCATGCCGCTGTGTGTCCCATCAGTAGGGGATGGGAGCCGCTCCCCGCCTGTATCGCCTATGCCCCGGCTGCTCTCCCCACCCCCCGCCGGTGTATCCCATCATGCCGCTGTGTGTCCCATCAGTAGGGGATGGGAGCCGCTCCCCGTCTGTATCGCCTATGCCCCGGCTGCTCTCCCCTTCCCCCGCCGGTGTATCCCATCATGCCGCTGTGTGTCCCATCAGTAGGGGATGGGAGCCGCTCCCCGCCTGTATCGCCTATGCCCCGGCTGCTCTCCCCTTCCCCCGCCGGTGTATCCCATCATGCCGCTGTGTGTCCCATCAGTAGGGGATGGGAGCCGCTCCCCGTCTGTATCGCCTATGCCCCGGCTGCTCTCCCCTTCCCCCGCCGATGTATCCCATCATGCCGCTGTGTGTCCCATCAGTAGGGGATGGGAGCCGCTCCCCGTCTGTATCGCCTATGCCCCGGCTGCTCTCCCCACCCCCCGCCGGTGTATCCCATCATGCCGCTGTGTGTCCCATCAGTAGGGGATGGGAGCCGCTCCCCGTCTGTATCGCCTATGCCCCGGCTGCTCTCCCCTTCCCCCGCCGGTATATCCCATCATGCCGCTGTGTGTCCCATCAGTAGGGGATGGGAGCCGCTCCCCGCCTGTATCGCCTATGCCCCGGCTGCTCTCCCCTTCCCCCGCCGATGTATCCCATCATGCCGCTGTGTGTCCCATCAGTAGGGGATGGGAGCCGCTCCCCGCCTGTATCGCCTATGCCCCGGCTGCTCTCCCCACCCCCCGCCGGTGTATCCCATCATGCCGCTGTGTGTCCCATCAGTAGGGGATGGGAGCTGCTCCCCGCCTGTATCGCCTATGCCCCGGCTGCTCTCCCCAACCCCCGTTGGCCCCTGAAGGATGGGCTCACCCAAGGTTTCTTCCTACTACCGTGTTTTTCTTTGTCACTGGGGGCTTTGGGCAGGGACAAGGTAAAGCACAGGGGACACCCCACATGGGGGACGAGGGACAGGGGACACCCCACACGGGGGACAGGGGACACCCCACATGGGTGACGAGGGACAGGGGACACCCCACACGGGGGACAGGGGACAACCTGGACAGGATGTAAGACTGTCACAATAGATAATATGTTAAAATAAGTTCACTGAACTGAATTTCTCTCACTTTGCAGTAGGTGGCACAAATGGATTGATTTCCATTATACATTTTCAGAAATGGAATTAAATTGACAGGGGACAGGGGTCACCGCAGACAGGGGACGACTCAGACAGGATGTGAGACTGTCACAGTCAAGAATGTGTCAACTTAAATTCACTGAACTGAATTTCTCTCATTTTGCAGCAGATGGTGCAAATGGTTTGATCTCCAATATACAGTTTCAGAAACAATATAAATGTGCAATTGCCAGTGTGACTTCTGGACTGAACATAATCTCCAGCACAACTGAGCAGGTGTGTTTGGATTTCAGCTCCTGTTCAGTGAGGATGCCACTGTAATGGGCTCTCTGCGTACAGGCGGGCTGACTCACCGCTGGAGCGGCTCCTTCCCAAACTTCATGAGCAGGCGAATGGCTGTGGGTGCAGTGTAGAAGGTGGTCACGCCATATTTCTCAATGATCTCCCAGTACCTTCCCACGTGGGGGTAAATGGGCACCCCCTCGAACTGACAGATACACAGGACTCCCATCAAGAGCAGTCAGCTCACTGTTTTATACGCATAAAGAAAGCTGCATCTGGATGAGCAGGCTGGACAGGGCGGCTGTCGCCCAAAACTGTAAGCAACTGTCAACTTTCCATGCATGTTAATCAGAGTTTAACATCCCAGAAGCCCTTAATCGGTTGAAGCAGGCGGCTTGATGATGATGAATGAGACTCACAAGCACACTGGTGGCCCCGTTAGCCAGTGGCCCGTATGTGATGTAAGAGTGCCCAGTGATCCAGCCAATGTCTGCGGTGCACCAGTACACGTCATCGGGCCGATGGTCAAAGACGTACTTAAATGTCAGCGCTGTGTAAAGTAGATATCCAGCAGTGGTGTGAACAACTCCCTGTGGGTCAAAAAAATCAAGGGAAGATTAAACTTTCAAAGGACTTTCCTCCGAAGGTTAGACTTTGTGCTGTGTACATAATGTGTGCCAGAACAAAGATCCTGCAGGCAGCTCTTCAAAAAGCTTATTCTTGTAATTAGTGGTTGGTGAGGTAATCAATTGTGTCAGATGGCTGGAGACAGGTGCTATATGCAGTCTAATTATGCAAATAACTGGCTGGACTGATTGCTTATTGGATGGGACATATAAATATCCACACAGAAACTTTTTTTTAAATATATGACTCTTATGTGTTTTACCCAAATCATATAAACTCAAAATAAATATACAATGTATATTAACTTAATGTGTCTTTAGACATATGTTCTAGACATAGATATATGTCCTTTATTCAGGTAAAATACATATGAAATGAATGTACTGTAAAACATATGTTTTGTAAGTATTAGTCTTTCTGCATAATTCTTTGAATGAACTCAATTGAATCATGGATAGTGGTTGATGCATTTACTTTGTGTCCTGAGAATTTTCTCACGTCCAGTTAAACCAACTGAATGTTCAGGGACCGTAGGCGTCTCTTGTTAGAATGCGGAGCGACCGTAGGCGTCTCTTGTTAGAATGCGGAGAGACCGTAGGCGTCTCTTGTTAGAATGCGGAGAGACCGTAGGCGTCTCTTGTTAGAATGCGGAGAGACCGTAGACGTCTCTTGTTAGAATGCGGAGAGACCGTAGGCGTCTCTTGTTAGAATGCGGAGAGACCGTAGGCGTCTCTTGTTAGAATGCGGAGCGACCGTAGGCGTCTCTTGTTAGAATGCGGAGAGACCGTAGGCGTCTCTTGTTAGAATGCGGAGAGACCGTAGATGTCTTTTGCTAAAATATAAAACCAATATAAATTCTACTAAGAAACAAGATGCAATAAACAGGTCATGTGTATCAATCACGTCTGATACAATGTAAAGTTCATGTATGTTTTTCCTGTAGTCTTTTCCCTTGAGTGCCTTGCATGTTAATTTAAGTGTGTTTTTTGGTAAGAATGTGGCCATAAGCATACAAGAAAAAACAACTGTTGACTTGTAGTGAACATATAAGAACATTATCTGTTGTCATATATAATTGAAATAAGAAAAATTCTCAATAGCCTGTTTTCTGTGAGCAGGGTGTGGGGGGGTACTCGCCTTGGGCTTTCCTGTGGATCCACTAGTGTACAGGATAAAGAGTGGGTCTTCAGCATCCATCCACTCTGGCTCACATGTCTCAGATGCGGTTTCCATGACTTCATCCCACCACACATCAAACTCCACATCCCAGAGGCTCTGCAACGAAGAAGAGATACTACTTGCATCAAATAAGACATGGCACTTAGTCTTTACTAAAGAAATGCCATATTCTGATTTTGACAGCAAAAATCACAAAGAAATTCAGCAATAGTGAAACCAGGTAACCAAATCAGGTAATTTGACATGAGGAGCTTCTCAGGCACCAGAATGATAAAAACTGTCTGTGTTCACCTGTGACCCAACGCTCACTGGCTGTGTTCACCTGTGACCCAGCGCTCACTGGCTGTGTTCACCTGTGACCCAACGCTCACTGTCTGTGTTCACCTGTGACCCAACGCTCACTGTCTGTGTTCACCTGTGACCCAACGCTCACTGGCTGTGTTCACCTGTGACCCAACGCTCACTGGCTGTGTTCACCTGTGACCCAACGCTCACTGGCTGTTTCAATTTTGCAATAGAGAAACAGCAAACCAAGGGGCTGCACTCAGGGACAGATCAGGAGCAGCTTCTCTTAGAGACAGCATGAACTGGCTTAGTCACTGGAAGGAACAAGAACAGGCTCATGGTCACACAAATCACAGACCCTGAACTGCAATACTGAGAATGATCCAACCAATGAGGTCAAGGCAGATCACAGTTACATGTCATATAGCAAATGCTCAAGTTCAGCAGTACCATTAAGTGTTAGCTTGCAGCTGTGAGGCCTTCTCGAAGGGGAATCTACCTCCCCTGATTTCTTTTGCTTAGGCACTAAGCCCCTTGCACATGTAAGTAAATCAGCACTTCAGATGAACACAGGTCTGATGGGGTGAAGCACATGCATGACATGTAGATTTGATCTGTATGGGAGGTGGGTCTACCTGCAGTGCATCAGAGGGACTCCCGTTCACTGCATGCAGGCTCTGGTGTCTAACCACCACACACTTCTTGACTGTGAGTATGTCTCTAGAAGTAGCAAAGTTTGAATGTACAAATCACTTTGCATATAATATGACACAAGCAAATATCTCTGAGGTTTTCTTAAGTGTAATTAATATAACGCAATCAATAAAGAAGATAGGAAAAGTAGATTAACATTCAGGATCCTGGCTAATTGGTATGATACTTGACTGTATTGTTGACATTTGCTGCTTCCAGGTGGCTGGCATAAATACTGTTGACTCAAAACAATTTAGTTTCTTTGATACAGTACGGAAGTTAAATTTAAGACACGCAAACAGAGCCACAGATGGTCCACATGAATGGCATGCCGCTGTTTCCCGGGCAACCTGACGGCTGCTAGGCGGGGGGTCCGGATGAGGGTTGATAATGGCCACCTCTCCATATCGGGACCCATAACTCAATGACGGGGCCAACCGGCTACCGGGTCACTAAAGCAAACAGTGCAGCGATAAGGCTGCCGGACATCAGCGAGCAGCTACTTCAGCTTGCAGCGGCTCAGCGCCTCGTCTGCAATCTGCTTCAGGTTGATCAGCTTCTCGCCTCTGTACACACCATCTGCAGTGTGAGAGCAAGGCCAGGACAAACAGTGAGATGAGGAAGGTGTGCGGACCTGTGGCATGAGAGTAAACAGCACAGGGCCCGCAGACTGCGTCCACTGGGAAGGGCTGTGTTTTCAAGGCAGTTTACGAATCCATAAAGGTGGCCGATAAGGTGGTGTTTGAGAAACAAAACTCATGCCCAGTAGGCTGCCCTTATACACGATGGAAAGGCTTCATCTTTACATTTTCCCAGAAGTGTTTACCTAGTGCAGGGGGGTGTGAACCTAAAGTTTAAGCCAACAAGCATGGGCACATCCTAAACGGGACACCAATCCACTGTAAGACGCACACTTAAAAGCCACATGCAGTGTACAGACACCAGCCCACCCTGACAAAAAACTGAAATCGTGGAACAACATTATGCGTACCTGCTGTCACCAAGAAGGAGCACTGGGCGTCCAGAATCCGCTCACAGAGAGACTCAGAGGAGAAGCCTGCAAACTGAGCACAGTGGAACTCAAAGCCACAGTAACAGCCCCGTGGGACAGCTTATCAGTCAATCCTGTCGTGGCCCACAAGGTGGAAGCCAACCATCAGAAAGACTGGTCTGGTGCACCTCCCCCTGTCTAGATGTCCCTCCGTGCTGGACCCACACATATATCATGCATACTAGTAATTAGTTCCAGTTGGAAAAATAGAAGAATTAATACAAAGTTCACAATGTCCACCAGTGGACATCCTGTGTCATAAACAGACTTGCAAAACAACAGAACACTTTGCCAGCTGATGCCTGTTTGTTTTCACAGAAGCAGTTCTCATTTTCCATCAGCAGGTATGAATTGTGTTTCATGTTTTCTGAGACTTCTATATGCTTGTAAGCTTATTGGTAACCAATAATACACATTGTAGGAAGCAGACTGTATCCAGGTCAACACAGAAGCAAGATGAATGACATTTAGAAAAAAGTTTTTACAGCTAGTCTTCATTGTACTTATAAGTCTCACTGCATAATCCATTCTGAAGGGAGAATATTAAGTTTTTCAAACCTGAAAGGTTTATAAGCCTCCCAAAATTCATTCAATTAGACAGTAACCCAAGAAAAAGGGCTTTGGCCCTATAAAGAAAGAGCTGCCTGTTTCATACGATTTTCATAATGATAATATTTAGAGTTTAACTGCAACTGTTTTCCTGGCCAGGAAGGTCTGATAGCAATAAATAGCTGAGGCCCATAATTAATATTTGGAATACAGCCTGATTGACAATACAATTCAGCTGCAAGCTAACATCCATCCAAACCAATACAGCCTTATGAAAAATATTTTTAGAAAATATTCCTACAGGAGTTTTTTTTTTGTGTAGGTGGTTATAGTAACATGGCGATTGTAAGGAAGTAAGGAAACCAAGGTAGTATACAGGTATACGTGTAGGTTTCTAGCAGCAAGGTGAGCCCAAGCCACGTGGCTGAGAAGGTACGTCTACCCTGGAAGTGTTCTTACCACTATGGAGTGAACCGCCCCTATACGGGCACAGGCCAGCATCGTGTACACCAGCTCTGGAATCATGGGTAAGTAGATGGCAACACGGTCTCCTTTCTCAACACCTAGCATGGAAAAGAACACATAATTCTGATTTTAAATCTGATTACTAATTAAAAATAGCACTCTGACAGTGTCAGACTTAACTAGTACAACACATCTCAATATTTCACATGTAAGTATTTTAAATTAAAAGGAGGTCATTCACATACAGTATTCAGGATAACGATCTTCTTGGTAGTAAGATTGTGCCGGTGTGTATATTATAACCGCTGATTAGCTGATTTTCTTTTTCAAAATGACCTGCTTTATGGTAAATTGCTTATATTGCGTATGGCTGGGATGCATTAATTAAGCACAGAATGGAGAATACAGTACCCATGTGCCTGAGGACATTGGCACACTTGCACACTTGTGCCAGCAGTGAATTGTAAGTGATGGAAAGATGGTAATCGGGTGAGTTTCCTTCCCTGGAGAAACAGAACAAATAAAGTTACACGATCCAGTCAAAGTCAAACTTTTCAGATCCTGGCCAACTAGTTTATGGTGACGCTAATCATAGTTATGCAATAGTAACACTGATCACCCCTTTTAACTGGACGTGGTTTGATGGACAACACACACAGCCAAAGCTCTCAAACTTTTTCTTTGCTTGGCCTAAGGTAGGACATAGCTATTAAAGTAAAGTTTCTGTACTTTAGGTAATAGATTACATGCTTGCCCTTATCATCCATATTTGGTTTGTGCTCAGTCTGCACTGCGTTTGGGTAAATATCCCCCTAGCACATGGCCGACTGCCTATCTGAACTGCAACCTGTGACGTCAGTACTGCAGCTCACAGTGGCACATGCAGTACATGGCAGACTGCCTGTCTGAACCGCAACTTCCAATGTCAGGACTGCCGGTTGCAGAGGAACATGCAGCACATAGCAGACTGCCTGTCTAAAAAGCAACCTGCAATGTCAGTGCGGCAGCTAACAGGGCCACATGCAACACATGGAAGACTATCTGAACTGCAGTCTGTGACATCCGTGCTGCGGCTCAGAGGGCCACAATTGGCACATGGCAGACTGCCTGCCTGAAATGCAACGTGCAACATCAGTGCTGCGGTGCAGAGGGCCACAATTGGCACATGGCAAACTGCCTGCCTGAAATGCAACCTGCAACATCAGTGCTGCGGCTCAGAGGGCCACAATTGGCACATGGCAGACTGCCTGCCTGAAATGCAACGTGCAACATCAGTGATGCAGCTCACAGGGCCACATGCCGCACAAGGCAGACCATCTGTTTAAACTGTATCCAGCAGTGTCAATGCTTCAGCTTGCAGGGCCACATGCAACACATAGCAGTCTGCCTGTCTGAACGGCAGGTGTGACTTGCGACATTAGTGCTGCAGCTCTCAGACGTACACGTGGAACATGGCAGACTGCCTGTCTGAACTGCGACCTGCAACATCAGCACTACAGGCGGCACTCCCATGGGCACGGCCAGTGCAACTACAGGGGATATTTAGTGCCGAAAATCAGTGGAAAGCATAAACTTTAATCATTTACTAAATGCCTCCATAGATGGCATCAGAGGCAGGTATGGCTCACCCTGAATGGCTTTTATGATCTTTATTGTTTCACAGTGCAGCCACAACAGATGATGCATTTGAAATTTAGGTTTTAAATTTCTGTGTGTCCTCAGCCATCCTCTTTCTTCTGAGGTAAAATACAAATATTTTGCGGAATAAATAACAGGCAACATTTTCATTTCACATTATTTAACTTTACTATTATTTGCTCTGCGTTATGATCACAGGCTGGCTGGCAGACACGTGTCAGTATTACACCTGCATCTTCCTTATTTAGGGAGCTGCCAGCTTGGCTTGCAGCCATGCACGTCCGCTGATCCTGCCGGCCACACAAATAGCAAAGTCATTACTTTGAGCAAACTGCTGAATCATATCAAATCAAGGAAGTAACTTCCATGACTGCTTCTAAATGACTGACTAGGATTCTCTGCCCAATTGTCATGCGGTCAATTCAGGATAAAAAAGTGGAGGAGGGGCTGATTTTCTGCCAAAATATTCTTAGCCTGCCAGACTGAAATGCCCATTTCCAGGAAACAGTCCCTCTGAGCACAATCTACTTTTCCCAAAAAAGTCTCTTTGCATATGGCTCACACTTTCTGGAACTGCCACGATTATGAAACTGTAACCTTGCAACATATCTTTCGTACTACATAATGAAAATGTAGGGGTCAAGGGAGATAACACTGAGAAAACTGCAAGAGATTAAATCGGAATAATCTAAAACAGTTGTGTGCTTAACTGTGATATTGAAATTCATAGTGAAAAAATATGCAAAGCATTGTAGTTCTACAAAATATATAATTTTTGTGAAAAGTAAATCATTTTTGAGAATAGAAGTTTCTTTGCAAACCCACGGTTGGGTAAATTAATCACATATCAAAGACCTGGTACTTCTTAAGTCTAACACAGAAAGCTTTGGTACTGCCTCACACCGTCACCATGTCACAGAAAGCTTTGGTACTGCCTCACGCCGTCACCATGTCACAGAAAGCTTTGGTACTGCCTCACACCGTCACCATGTCACAGAAAGCTTTGGTACTGCCTCACGCCGTCACCATGTCACAGAAAGCTGTGGTACTGCCTCACGCCGTCACCATGTCACAGAAAGCTTTGGTACTGCCTCACGCCGTCACCATGTCACAGAAAGCTTTGGTACTGCCTCACGCCGTCACCATGTCACAGAAAGCTTTGGTACTGCCTCACGCCGTCACCATGTCACAGAAAGCTTTGGTACTGCTTCACGCCGTCACCATGTCACAGAAAGCTGTGGTACTGCCTCACGCCGTCACCATGTCACAGAAAGCTTTGGTACTGCCTCACGCCGTCACCATGTCACAGAAAGCTTTGGTACTGCCTCACGCCGTCACCATGTCACAGAAAGCTTTGGTACTGCCTCACGCCGTCACCATGTCACAGAAAGCTTTGGTACTGCCTCACACCTTCACCATGTCAAAGAAAGCTTTGGTACTGCCTCACACCGTCACCATGTCACAGAAAGCTTTGGTACTGCCTCACACCGTCACCATGTCACAGAAAGCTGTGGTACTGCCTCACACCGTCACCATGTCACAGAAAGCTTTGGTACTGCCTCACACCGTCACCATGTCACAGAAAGCTTTGGTACTGCGTCACACCGTCACCATGTCACAGAAAGCTTTGGTACTGCGTCACACCGTCACCATGTCACAGAAAGCTTTGGTACTGCCTCACACAGTCACCATATCACAGAAAGCTTTGGTACTGCCTCACACTGTCACCATATCATAGAAGTCTTTGATCTGGTCACAGCCAGTGTTCACACTAACAGTCAAATCGACAGGCCAGTTGTAAAGGAATTTTAAAAATGCAATACATAATTACACTTACTCTATATAAGATAAAAAATTAAGAATATGATTAAGATTTATTAATCTCAGGGAGAAATTCTATGAATACTGTCAGGGTCAGCGCCCGTCCTTCCTTGACCTTCATATCTCTTCTGTTTGGCCAGCAGGTGTTGCTCTCCATCCTCTTCCTTCCTCTATCTTTGTGCTGGACCCTTGTATCTTTTCCATTCTCCTTAGACTGCTGCATAGCTCAATGGGTTGAGTGTGTGGTACTGAGGCTGTAACCCTGAAGTCATGGGTTTTAGGCTACTTCCTGGTCTACCTCATCTATTTAATTGCTTATTTGGTTTTTCTCTTCCCCAGTATTTTGTTAAATTTTCTGGCTTAGTTTTTTCCCAAGGTTTGCCCTGCTTGTGTGCTGTTTTATTTTGGTTTTGCTTGCATTTGTTCTTAGTCTTTCCTAGTGTAGTCAGTTCTCTTATGTTCCATAGTTTCTAGAGCAGCGTTTGTGCTAGTTAATTGTAATCCACCCCACCTGTTTCCTATTAACCTGTATTCCTTTTTGACTGGTTGATTTGATTATGAATTACACCTGTCCTTTGTTTACCCTACTTCCCTGTGTGTATTTAAGTGCCTGCTCTTAGTCTGTTTGTTAGTCAGTCATTGTACTATGTGCCTGTTGTCACTCTTGGTGTTGCCTTCTTCCCTGAATTTATGTCCTAATTAGTATACTCTAGTTTAGTTCTGGTTAGTTTTGTTTCCCTAGTTGTGTTACTTTAGTCTTCTAGTTAGTTCTGTAGATTTTCCCTGTTTGTTTTGTCCATTGTGGTCTTTTTGGTTTCATCGTTTACATCAACGTGTTCCTTTTATTTAATCAAGCCCCTTGTCTTGGAGCCACAAAGTGGATCAATACCTTTTCCTGCCTGTGCATGCCTGGGGTCAAGACAGAAAACATATCTTCTGAAACAGTGTAACTGGTTTTCTCAGTTAGGTGACCACAGCCCAGTCTGAACCTGTATCAGTGTACAATATGGAAACAGTGCTTTTATTTACCAGTAGAATGCCACCCTTTCACCAAGGTTCTTCTCCAGGATATTTCGGTCAAGGACATTGTAGCACACATTGGTTTTTGCGCCTTCCATGAATTTCACATAAATACTCCCTTTTGTCATATCAAAATTATACTGCAGAATCTGTCCTGTTGGGGGTATCTTCCAATAGAAATCTTCAGCAACTTCTTTCCAGAATACTGTGAAATGAGAGGGACAGTGAAGCTTTGCTTTCAAACACAAGAAGAAAGACACCAATCTCTGAAAAACATGCAAAACACTTCAAGGATCCATTTTAAATGCCCGGGAAAGCAGTGGGAAAGATGACGCGTAAATCATACTCCCATGAAGTGAATGACATTGTTTTACTGATGTTTACTGTTAACTTTACTTTTTGTTTCTATATAAATGCAATGTAAGAATGCCCATCCATTTCAGAACCACTTGTGATACATTAATGTGTAGCACGTTATAATGTATATGCCTTGCAGTGTCAATAATGATGCACACCAAAAATTTAATTATTTTTCCCACAACAGAAATAGTTTACAGCAAAACAGGCCACGTAACCCAGAGACGATCACACGGTAGTGAAACAATTACCTCTTTGTATACACATGGAAACAAGACAGTTATTCAGAACGTACAATTAGCAAAACTCTGACATAGTTATAGAAAATAGCCATATATCTTAGGTTCAAGTATCTTTTCACAGTTGTCAAATAAACTTGTTATATTTGGATTTAATAATTTCACGTATCCCTGAGAATACTCGCAATAGAAAATGAAATGTTAGGTAAAAATGTTACCATGAAAAACAAATGACAGAAATATGTAAACTTACCCTCTGGGTCCTCAGTGGATTTCTTGTATAGTCTGAGATATGTTTTAAAGTCCGGTATATGTGCATGCTTTTGTAAGTCTTTTGGAGGCTGGAACACCTTCTCTTGAGATCCCGGAAGCACCATTCTTGAAAGTTCTTAATGTCAGCTAGATGAAAAACGAAGATGACCTGCAAATACGTCCGGTGTAACTACAGTAGCAGCATGAAGGCCTAAGGCCTTATTCCCGTTTATTATGCACGTCTACGCTGTACCTGCCCCTAATTCTAGTTCTGCGTTAATATTACTGTATGCTAAGTGCCGAAACATCCAATCAGACAGCTCCCTTTGGCACTCCCACTTTTTCATTGGCCAGTCTTTCACTCGTCTCTTGATCGTATTACAGTCTGAACATCGGGTGCTGGAATGCAACGGGTTAGTCTGTAACTACCGCGGTGTTGTGAAAGAGCCTCCTACCAAGATCATGACACATCTGCCTTATAAAACGAGGCTACCTTAAAAATAAGCTGTTGAATTGTACATTTGTGTAAACGAATAAACGAAGTTTGTAACTTTATATTGTTTTGTTGAATGTACAAGTGTTTAGGGGGAAAATGAGCAATTTACTTCTTGTATCTGGAATCCTCTACAGAAAAGAAAAAAACGACAGTCCGTCTCATTCATAAAAGATTTTATTGCAAAAACACCTGAGAGTATTATGTCTACATCTTTTTTTTCAGGGAAAGAATTCTGTCTAATAAAGGTTTTTGACGGACAAATGAAATATACTGAATCTGTTCATTCTATAGAAAATACCACCTAATAATTAATTTGTCCCTTACGTATCAATGATTTAATAGGAGAGAAAAAAATAGAGGAACTACAAATTGTCTTGCGCTATTATTGTTCAATTAAACTATATCAAAACTAAACACAGTGCGGTATCTAAACACAATAATATTAGGCAAACTGAAAAGATGGTCAATTCGGATGACGGCGTTTTATTCTTATAAGTGTACTTCTGTCCCGTCGTCTCTGGATTTCTTCAAGGCCAACATTCGGCAGTTCTCTGTGCTCGATTATACGAATCCTGAGACGTGACGTAGACCAGACTCTCTCAATCGATGCTGGGTTACTTCGATTCCCCGCTAGCATACAGTACAGGCTAAAGCTAGCTAACTGGCGGCAGAGCAAATCGTTCTGGCAAAAATGTTTCTTTCTTCTGCAGTCCGGGTTGCCGTCTCTCATACGGTATGTATTAATATTACCGTTTTGACAGAAATGACTTCTAAACGATTTAAATGTCTGTGATTGGTTTAATGAAGAATGGTGGCCTGTGAAATTCTTAAGGACAAGGGCAAACAGAACGGAAGGCACTGCACAAAAATGAAACTGGACATGTGTGAAAATATTGAACGAACATATAAATACAGCAAAAATGAAAGTCATTCCAGCATATGGAGGCTCATGGTGTAGGTTTTTATCAGCCAGAACGTTTTTAATAACTGGTTTGTAGTGGCTAAGATATTCTGCAGGCAAGTCGGCTTTTTTAACAAGTCGCGGCACAGCAAATGCAGCCACTGTGTCTGATTACTGAAGGGTATGTGCAGTATTGGAGTACTACGCTTTGATCCATATGCTGTCACACACACGCACTATGGATAATGTAGAAATGCCACTTTGTCTCTCTGCATGTCTTTGGATAGTGGAAGAATTTAGAGTAGACCCTCACAACCTGGGAAGAGCATGCAAACTTCGCCCAGGGGGTGTGAGGCAACAGCATTGTCCTCTCTCTAGCAACCTGAGATTTCACAGTTCAGAATACCTCTTCTCACTTTTGTTTTTCAATTTTTACACGAATTTACATGCTGCACATCATCGACTATAACTTCTCTAATATCATGCATCACACACCTCTTGGCATTAATGGTACCAGATTTATTTTTTGACATGGCATTGTGGCAAATGGAGATACATGATGTTTTCTGCACTGTATCTTGATCATTTCGGTTGATATAAAGCATCATGTTCACAGTAGGTAATGAACTGATCCCTCTTTGCAGGGCAGGCAAATTCGAGGCCTGCACCAGTCAGCCGTTCGCCGAGGAGCTGGGGGAGCTCTGTTTGTGGTGAGCCAGAGTCCTTCATCAATGCATGTTATATGATCATCAGCACCCTGTAAGCTGAGGCTATTCAGCCTTATTTACCTATGCCAAGTTATACAGGGTTCATATTTATTCAAATACATATTTCTTAGCTGTTGTCATCTGATGCTAAGCTGTGCTGATCATTTACCATTATTATGTCTTGTTTAAATAATTTATATACCATATTAGTGTGTACTGACCATTTGAAATTATGTATGTGAATATTATTCATTTTGAGATTATTAATTTTTATATACATACAAATATTTTATATATTTATATATATATATATATATATATATATATATATATATATATATATATATATATATATATGTGTGTCTGTGTGTGTGCATGTGTTTATATGTTTGTATAATTCTGCTGTTAAAAAATTAAATGATAAAGAACTTAAAGTGAATTTACGAGTCTAAAACCTAAAAAAGATACTGTACAAACTAGGCTTGGTATGTATTTTCTCATAGATGTGTTCAATTACATACCAAGCGATCATGTATTTGAGGGGAGAAGAATGAAGTAATACAGTTATAAAGTACTATTTACAAAGAGGCAGTGTCTACTCTAGCTGAAATTAAACGACACACACAACTGCATGAAATTCCAGTCTAGAATCCTGTGTGCAATGCTTTGTCATTAGGAAAATTGTCAGAAATCTGATCAATATCATAATACATTTCTAAGATGTCAATAGTATGATGAGAATCCTTGTGTAGATTTATAGCTAAATTTGTAAAAAACAAAATGGCTAATTCAGATCATAATTTCCTGTTCATATTCTGTAAAACATTCCTCCAAACCACGCATGCCTCCATGACAGAATAGCTGACACTGAAATTTTATTTATTTTCCAGCACAGGGACACTCCTGAAAACAACCCAGACACCCCCTTTGAATTCACTGAGGAGAATCTCAAGGTATGTTTCTCTCAACACGGAACTATTTTGGTGCCTACCCCGGAGGCTATGAGGGTGAGGCAGGGGAAAGCCCAGGATGGGGCACCAACCCATCCCAGGGCTCACTCACGCACCAGTCACTCATACACTATTCATTCACACATGCAAACCTATGGGCAACTTGGTTACCCCAGTTGCATGCTTGTTTTTGGACCGTGGGGGGACACCAGAGTACCTGGAAGAAACAGGGAGAACATGCAGACTCCACACACATGGAACTATAGCGGAAACTCGAAGCCTGGAGCTACGGAGTGAAATGCTTATTTTTAAATGTCCAGTGTCTAATCATTCTTGCTGTAGTTATTGTGGGAATGGACGTTTTGGATAATGAAGCTGGAGGAAATTTTGATATCTTTGAGATTTCGGCCACAGATACAATCCCAAATGCTCACTCTCACCTCCAGAGAATAGACGCCATCGTGAAGATGTACCCAGAAGGACACAAAGCCGCGGCTACGCTCCCTGTGCTAGACTTGGCCCAGAGGCAGCATGGCTGGCTGCCCATTTCTGCCATGAACAAGGTATGCAAAGCGTTTCAGGGGGCTTTTCTGACAGGATGGATCTCTGTGCAAAAGATTAAGACATTATTGATCCCAGGGGTAAAAAAACATAAATTAAGAAAACAAATGTTAGTTTCAGCATACATATGGTTTACCAGGTTAGGGCACTGCCTGTGATTGGAGGTTCGCAGTTGGCATAGTTATGTCATATGGATTACCAGGTTAGGGCACTGCCTGTGATTGGAGGTTTGCAGTTGACATAGTTATGTCATATGGATTACCAGGTTAGGGCACTGCCTGTGACTGGAGGTTTGCAGTTGGCATAGTTATGTCATATGGATTACCAGGTTAGGGCACTGCCTGTGACTGGAGGTTTGCAGTTGGCATAGTTATGTCATATGGATTACCAGGTTAGGGCACTGCCTGTGATTGGAGGTTCGCAGTTGGCATAGCTATTTCATATGGATTCCCAGGTTAGGGCACTGCCTGTGACTGGAGGTTTGCAGTTGACATAGTTATGTCATATGGATTATCAGGTTAGGGCACTGCCTGTGACTGGAGGTTCATATTTGGCATAGTTATGTCATATGGATTACCAGGTTAGAGCACTGCCTGTGACTGGAGGTTTGCAGTTGGCATAGTTGTGTCATATGGATTACCAGGTTAGGGCACTGCCTGTGGTTGGAGGTTCTCAGTTGGCATAGTTATGTCATATGGATTACCAGGTTAGGGCACTGCCTGTGGTTGGAGGTTCGCAGTTGGCATAGTTATTTCATATGGATTCCCAGGTTAGGGCACTGCCTGTGGTTGAAGGTTCTCAGTTGGCAAGTTATTTCATATGGATTCCCAGGTTAGGGCACTGCCTGTGATTGGAGGTTCGTAGTTGGCATAGTTATGTCACTGTTAGGCCCTTGAGCAAGGCCCTTCACCCCCAATTGATTCACTAACTGTGTGACCCTGATAAATGAATTTCAAATAGTTTGGCAAAAATATATATAGTATGCCCTAATTGTAATGTTTCATCGGATTTGTAATTACGGAGCCTTGCCATGGAGATTCTGTACTGTGTCTGGCTGCGATGGAGACGTGCTAACATGGAGGCATACATTTTTAAATCAGATGGCATCTTGCTAGCCTCTTACCACAGACCATCTGTAGTTATTTTTGCTTTTGTAATATTCTATTTTTCTTTTGTCTCATGATTTTTTTCATATCGGGCTGGTTGCATGTGGGAGAGCTATTAAAATTATGAGCCTTTTAAAAGTGTTATATGGGTAGTTAAAACTCTTGCACCACCTTTATTTATGGCATGTCTTACTGTTACATTGGAACATATGCAAATTAACATTAACACAAAAATAAGAATCTCTTCTGTTCTCTGGAAAGTGACTGCTGTGTAGGTTGTTGGATAGCTGGATATTCCAATCCCACTTTGCTTCCCAAACCTCTGCTCAGGGGCAGCCCACCTATTTCATATAGTCATTGAATTCCATCACTAGCTCAATTAACGTGATCAGTTGAATAACTCAAGTTATTTCAGAGCTATTGTGTCTATCTGTGTCATTCATATTTTCGTATGTATGTATTTTGTGTGATGCCGTTTATCTGGATGCCAAGTCTGTAATAAAGGTTTGAATGAATGAATGGATAGTAGCCAAACAAGGTAGGATGGTGCTCTACTCAAAAAATATGGGTGTATTGGACGGTGGCTGCAGATACTGGGGTGATATTAGGAGAGGTTTATGGCTGAATTATGGCTAAGAAGGTTTACATCCTCTGAGAGAGCGGTGCCCTGTTTCCAGGTAAAGGGTGTTATTGGCAATGAAAAGCGGTTTCTGTCTGCTGCGGGAAATGTCTCCCTTCCACCCAGCACATGGATAACAGGCATTTGCTCAGTCTTACTTTGCTGGGGGACACTGAAGCATTAATTCACAGAAATGTCATTTTTAACCCCAATGATGGCAGAGACATTTCTTCTTTCCCCGCTTATCTGCAATTTTTGCATCGACTAATATTTCCCAGAGGCACTATACTGGAAAGCCGTAGTTGTTGTAACTGGTAAGTTTTCTTATGAGATTTTAAAAGGCTTTTTATGACCTAACTGAGTGCTGCCTGACGACACCTTGTAGGTTGCTGAGCTGCTTGGGGTCCCTCCCATGCGGGTGTACGAGGTCGCCACATTCTACACCATGTATCAGCGCAAGCCTGTGGGGAAGTATCATGTCCAGGTCTGCACCACAACACCTTGCATGTTGTGCAACTCGGACAGCATCCTCGAAGCCATCCAGAACAAGCTTGGTAAGAGAGCGATGGCTGTCCATGCTCCACGCTGAACTTACTTAAGAGATAGGTAGCCTTAAAATGGGCTATTTAATCTCATGGGATGTGCAAGACGATTCCCTGTAAGTTAGTGTGCAAAGCTAAAAACGTACGTTTTTATGAGCTTCGAGTACCTGTCACATCATTCTTTTCCTCTGTGCAAGGCACATGTTATAATATATATATATATATATATATATATATATATATATATAATATATATATATATATATGTGTGTGTAATTTATAATAAAATCTGTGTCCCTGATCCGTTCTTGTTTTAAATAGTTTTTTTTTTTTTTTTTAAAAGCTTATTTTCAGTCTTATCTCTGTAGAAATGTAATGAATGGAGTGTTTGTTTATTTTTGTTTTCATGAAGAATTGGTGCTATTGGTTCCTGTGATGGAAGAACATGAGGGGTTCATATGTCTCACATGCTTCTTCTCCAGGCATTAAAGTTGGGGAAACCACACCAGATAAGATGTTCACACTGATAGAGGTAGAATGTCTTGGTGCTTGTGTCAACGCCCCAATGGTCCAGATCAATGACAACTACTATGTAAGTATTGTTCCAGCACACTTAAATGCAGACAAAGCTTTTTTTTTCCGGATGGGGTTGGGGCCAGTCAGGTTGGGGAGCATACACTAGTGCAGGACGTTGCTGCGGCCACTTGACGAAACACCTTAGGATCCCGGTTGCGACCCCAAGTGGAACTGGGATCCTCCAGAAATGCCCATCTATCTGCCACAGCCAGGTGTTATGTGGGTGTCCCCTCGGTCTGGTCCAGCCGCTTGGGTCCTCATCAGTGAGCATCCTGGGAGCCGGATCACCCTCAAGGAAACGTGCCACATGGCCGTAATGCTGTAACTGAGGCTCCCTCACAATGCAGGTAATGTGCCTCATTCGGAACTCCAGCAATGAGGATCCTGTGAGTCGGATCACCCTCAGTGAAACGCGCCACATGGCCGTAGTGCCGTAACTGACGCTTCCTCACAGTGCGGATAATGCGCCTCATTCAGGACTCCTCTAGCAACCGCTCATTCGACACAGTCAAACCAGTGGTACCCAAGGATTCTCCTAAGAGACACAGTACTGAAGGAGTTCAGTCTTCATCTCAGCTCACTGGATAGCATCCATGTCTCACAGCCATACAGCAAAATAGGGAGCACCAGGACTCTAAAGACCTGTTCCTTCATCGTCCTACAAACATATCAGGAGCACCACATACCCCTTACCAGCAACCTCATGGACCCACTTGCTGTCCCATTCCTACTGACTTCATAGGAAGAGTCACTTGACACATGAACGTCAGTGCTGAGGTAAGTGAACCTCTGGACAAGGTCGCCATTCTCTGAGCAGACACACTGCTGATGGCCTGGATCTTGGTTTTTATCTAGGACCCTTGCAATCCCAGACATTCGGACTCCTTGCTAAGCATCTCGAGAGCCCTAATGAAAGCCTCTGTTGATGCTACAAAGACAGCATCATCAGCAAAGTCAAGATCGGTGAATCTTTCTTCACTAACAGATGCCCCACAGCTACTGGACCCTATGACCCTGC
This sequence comes from Brienomyrus brachyistius, assembly GCF_023856365.1. Lineage (NCBI taxonomy): Eukaryota > Metazoa > Chordata > Actinopteri > Osteoglossiformes > Mormyridae > Brienomyrus > Brienomyrus brachyistius. The sequence goes on along the minus strand of NW_026042328.1, from coordinate 315,192 downwards.
CCAACACCCAGTCCATGCAAGCATTGAACAAAGTAAGAACACACCCCTACTGAACCCCAGAATCAACTTGGAAGAATGCAGAGGTTCTCCCTCCACTCTGCACAGCGCTCACAATACCTGTGTAAAGGCCGGCCATGAGGTCCAGCAACTTCAGGGGGATCTCCCGAAGTCTCAGGATGTCCCACAGGGCAGCTCAATCATCCAGATCAGTCAGATGATTTATGACAATTGACAGAGGCTGCAAAGAAACCCTGCCGATATTTGTGTTTGCAAAGATGCGTTGAGAACCCTCAGTGCCAGGGTGTGGTGAATGGTAGATTTATTATTCATAAACTGTGGACCCATTTTTTTTGTCTGAAATGTAAATGTCTCAATGACAGTATTTTATCTTCAACTGGTATGATGTATAGGTGATACTGGATAGATGATGCTTTAGTGACTTTTGGATTTTGAAGCAGCCATTCAAGTATGTGTCAGTGATTGGCTGAGGCCTTTACTTTCTTTCAGGAGGACCTCAAACCCCAGGACATCGAGCAGATCATTGATGAGCTGAAAGCTGGAAGAGTCCCACCACCAGGCCCAAGGTACGTCAGTTGAGACCTTTTTTTTTAACTTAAATAATAAAGAAAATGTACTTTTAAAAGCTACATGTATCACAATCTCTAAGTTGCTTGACATGCAGCATTTTGCATAGGTTATATTTGTGTATTTTAAAGGTGCTATAGAATGCATTTTTTCAGTATTTACTCTGGTGTCTGTGCAAGGGAATTTCATTGGGTTGTAAAAATGGTTTTACAAGCCTATTTACAACCATATTATTTGGCCCTAGAATGAAACAGGAATTTTACGTTTTTTGGTGGGCTCATTAATGTATTGATGGGCTCTGCTCTGACTGACTTACAGTGAGGCACTGTGATGATAGAACCAACATCTGTACAGTCATGTGCCTCATAACGACAGACAGGCTCATAACGACAGGGCTGCTGCTGGAAGAGGTACTGATGTGGCCAACAGGTTAGCCCATCCTGTGGTCTGTGTGGATCCCAATGGTCCACTGCAGTGACGGGGACACTGTGGCTAACAGGTTAGCCCATCCTGTGGTCTGGGTGGATCCCAATGGCCCACTGCAGTGACGGGGACACCATGCTGTAAAAATCAGATCAAACATAAAACTGAGGTCCTGACTTTCCAAGGTCATAAAAGACTCCTGGGCATCTTTCGAAAGTAGGGGTGGTACCCTGATGTCCTGGCTAAAATTGCCCACTGTGGCCCTATCAAATCTGGCCTCCTAATCATCCCTTATATCTAACTTGTGAATTCTCCCCTGCCCCGTCTTCACCTTGGCTACTGTGCAATGAGTATACTGGTGCAGAATGGCCGTCGCGTCAATTAGCCGGGTGCTACATGGTGGCGGAGGTTGAAGTGGGTCCCATTGGTTCTATAAAGTGCTTTGGGTGTCTTGAAAAGTATTATATAAATGTGACATTCATTCATTTTGCAATGATTTTATGCTGCTAGCTTCATCATGCAGGTTTTTTCAAGAACTCCAGAGAACAAGCAGAGTAGCTTGTAAATGTATTTGTGGTGAATTTGCACATATGCTTTCAATATTATTATTATTATTATTATTATTATTCAGTACCAGTTTATATATTTGTTTAGCTATCAAACTAGGCTATGTGAAGTACAGAAGCCTCTTGATAGTCGCTATCACAGACTTTAATGTTGTTTTATACTCCCTGCTAACCTGCATTTTTGAGACGGTACTTTGTTGCACAGTTCAAATATGAAGCTGAACGTTACTAATGAGAATACAGTACAGATCAGGTACAGTTAATTTTCTAAATGTGCACCTTAATGGATATTTTATTCTTATTTACTTGACAGATTATTTTGATGTACTTTTACTTATTTTTTATTTTCTTATTAGTAGGTTGCAGCAGTATGGACAGAGAATCTTTATTTAAGACGATCATACTTTGTTCAGTAAACCACTGTTTAATAAAGAAAAAGACACACATATACATGTTTTTTTCTTTTACCCCAGCTGTACTTAAAATGTACTGAACCGTGACTTCAAAACTGATTTTTGCGAAAAACTATGATTTTTGCATACTGTTACACCCTAATATATATATTTTTTTCTTTGTCTGGTGTACTTGCGGAAACTGCACGCACCCCCTCGAGAGAATAAATCTATGCTGCTGGTTGTATAGGCCCATTGCACGTGAAAGTGGGTTGGTGTCTGTTAAGTTTGAGGGTGTAGATAAGACTGTTACGTAATGGCCTAGGATTTTTTTATTGGCCTGTTTTACCACCTACATATGCAGGATTTTTACCTGAATGGGAATAAGTGTTTGAGGTTCAGGGTATGCAAGTTCTATATACTGAACTCTCCTTATTCAGGTTTTCATTCTGTGGCACCTTTAACTTTACCAAATCAGGCTAAATCTGAAGTTTTGGATATGCCCCCTTTTTGTTGTGTCTTCTGTAAAAAAAAAAAAAAAAAGTTACATATTTAGTGCTTAGTTGTAAGGTAAGAATGTTATGTTACTAATCAGTATAACTGTACTTTTTTCCTTTTTAAGGGGTGGTCGTTTTTCTTGTGAACCAGCTGGAGGCCTGACCTCTCTAACCGGACCTCCCCCTGGGCCTGGATTCGGAGTGAGAGCTGATCTGTAATTAAGATCTATTCCCCCTATTAACTTAAATGATGTTCTCAGGAGCAGAAATCAAATGGTGTGTAAATAAATTCTCCAGTTAATTCAGTTAATTGTTCATCTGTGTTTTCAGTGTTCAGTCACTGATATCTTGTTATGTCTAATACATTTTGACTTGTACTGAAGTAACTATCTGCGATTCAGACCTTGGTGAGAAAATGAACAGCATTCAGACCACAAAAACAAATGTTCTGAAGAGTTGTGTTACCAAAGGATACTATTTACTATTCGCTGTAAATGTATTTTGCAGTAGCATGTAGGCTGCTTTTATCCTGACAGTAACTGGTTTCTAAATGATTTGCTGCATCCTTCCAAATGCATCACATTCCAAAAGAACGCTTGAATTCACCAGCCAAACAAGTTCCTTATTTGCTGACAGTTTTAGTGGTAACACGGCATGGCGTATTATGACAATAGTATCCATTAAAAGAACATAAGAACATAAGAACTATACAAACGAGAGGAGGCCATTCGGCCCATCAAGCTCGCTTGGGGAGAACTAAACTAATAGCTCAGTCGTTAAAATCTTATCTAGCTCTGATTTAAAGGAATCCAAGGATTCAGCTTGCACTACATTATCAGGAAGGCTATTCCATACTCTGACTACACGCTGTGTAAAGAAGTGCTTCCTTAAATCCAGCTTGAAATGTTCTCCCGCTAATTTCCACCTATGGCCACGAGTTTGTGTATTTAAACTAATGCTGAAGTAACTATTTGGTTGAACAGCATCCAAACCTGTTAGAATCTTATATACCTGGATCATGTCCCCCCTCAGTCTCCTTTGCTTGAAACTGAACAGATTTAGCTCAAGTAATCGTTCCTCGTATGACATTCCTCTAAGACCAGGAATCATTTTTGTGGCCCTACGCTGCACCTTTTCTAAGGCCACAATGTCCTTTTTAAGATATGGTGACCAAACCTGCACACAATATTCTAGGTGAGGTCTCACCAAGGAATTGTATAATCTTAGCATTACCTCCCTGGACTTAAACTCCACACACCTGGAAATATACCCCAACATCCTATTGGCCTTTTTTATTGCTTCCCCACACTGGCGAGAATGGGACATGGAAGCATCAACATACACACCAAGGTCTTTCTCATGATCAGCTACCATATTACAAACATATGGACATACAAATACATCAGAACCTTGGAACTCTAACGCCTCTTAACTCGACTATAGACATTGACCGGGTCTGTCTAATTTTGTTTAATCGAAATCTTACAGCTCGACCGTTCCTGCTAAAACTTGTATTAATTGAGACATGTTCAACTCTACCAATGCGGACCTCGAACTGGTTGGTCGAAAAATCTAACCACAACTCTACCTAAAACTCAGAATATGACAAAACAAAACAGATCTGCTAAAACTTGTACGAATCGAGACGTATCTCTGATGGCAGCACCAATGATGCTAGATGTTCCTGTAGGGCAGCTGAAAACACAGCAGGTGCTTCACTATAGCCCTGCAGCATTCCAGTCCAGGTTTACTTTTTCCACTGAAGGTGTATGCAAACCAAATACCAATACTAAAAAAAAGCAGTTAACTGAAAACCACCGAAAATAATCGGGTATTGAAGCAAAAATGGTACTGGAGTTAGGCACCACTGGAGCTTGAACATAAACGGCCTCATTTACAGCGTGCAGATCTTGGACTGGTCTCTGGGTTTTTCTGCCACCCATTTTTACTGGGAATATTAGAGTATTGCAAGGAGAGTTAGCACATGAGGTAAGAATTCCTGCATCTAACAATTGTTTTATGACTGGCTCAGTTCCTTCCTCTGTATCAGGTCGGCGTGGATGTCTCAGTCTTTGGGACCTGTACTGGCTCTTCGGAGTGATGCACAGTGGGGTGACATAGTCCCACATCATACTCTTGTTTAGTCCACAAATGATCTGGCACCCCCGTGTAGGGCTTGATGCTCCAAATCGACTGCTTCTGGGATGCTAGGAAGGAATACATGTGTTTGTCCTCCTGTTAGATATACTGCCTGGGTGGTTTGAGGCAGGCAGGAGAAGGGATACCACTGTAAGCCTCCTGCATTGGGATTCAATTTTATCCCAATAATGGGGTCAACGGTCCAGTTACCCAGGGAGTATCTGGCTTTGACAAACTGTCCTTCATCTCTCCATTCTCACTTGGAAACTTTGCAGACTGAGATGTAACTCCTGTGCTCTGATTTCTATCCTGACTTTCTACCTCAACCTTGCATTTTTTGCAAGAATCTGTCACAATACTGTATTCATTCAAACTAGTACTGTTACTGCTTTTGAAAACTGCACTGTACAGTACTCCTGTAAGGAGGGGGGTTACTCCCTTTGGCTGGCTTTTGGCAGGCAACCGGCAGGCAGGCGGCTGGCTTTTGGCAGGCAACCGGCAGGCAGGCGGCTGGCTTTTGGCAGGCAACCGGCAGGCAGGCGCCTGGCTTTTGGCAGGCAACCGGCAGGCAGGCGGCTGGCTTTTGGCAGGCAACCGGCAGGCAGGCGGCTGGCTTTTGGCAGGCAACCGGCAGGCAGCCGGCTGGCTTTTGGCAGGCAACCGGCAGGCAGCCGGCTGACAGTTGGCTGGCAACCGGCAGGCAGCCGGCTGACAGTTGGCTGGCAACCGGCAGGCAGCCGGCTGACAGTTGGCTGGCAACCGGCAGGCAGCCGGCTGACAGTTGGCTGGCAACCGGCAGGCAGCCGGCAGGCAGCCGGCTGGGAGGGGAAAATTGAAGTGGCTGCATATGTATATCTTGTCATGTAATATTGATGTGTTGTTCGTGTTTATTTTGCACACTTTTTTCTCTCCTTATACTCTGTATAATTTTGTTCTGTCTTCATTTCTGTAGTCTTGTTTTGTTTCTGTTCTTTGTTCCTCCACCACCATGGTGCAAAACAATGTTTCGTTTCATTTTACACTGTGAATATGCCTGAAATGACAACAAACCCACTACTTGAATGTTAACCTTACCATTGTGGCAACACATTCACATCCCACTCAGCTTCAATCTGTATCCCTTAAACCTCCACCAGTGTTCTTCAGAGGCTCTGTCTGGGGCTCCCCAGCTTAGACAGTTTGTAGAATGCAGTTCACTGGGGGCACACACATCCCTGGTCCTCTTCCATCACTCCAAAGCAAACTTCAGTGTTTTTTACTCCATCAGTGGGTCAGGAGTAGTTTACATAGCAAGTATAACTCTGCCAGGTTTACTGGACAGGAGGCTGACACCAAAAATAGATAAGCAAATACTCCAACTTCTAGTTTTGTTCAGGTGAAGTGGTTTGATAACTGGTTGTGAGTTGAAGCTCCAAATATACCAATGGCTATGACAGTTTTACCTGACGGATGATTTCTGGGGTCTGCGCAGAGTAGGGGATGAGCAGCTCCAATGTCTACTAGAAATGAGAGAGGTTCATTATTTATTTCTAAAATCAGGTGGGCCAGCTTCTGGGGAGGAGCAATCACTGCAAACTGTCCTTTGGGTCTGTACAGGGCCTCCTGAGAGGAGGCTGAATCACGGTGATGTCAGCTGCTCTGTCGACTTGATCCCAGTAGTCATCAGCATAGTTTAGCCAGGGCTCCCAACACCTCTGTGGATTGTTGCGTGCCCAGTAGTCTTGGGCACTGCAAAAGAAGCACCCATCCTGCTGGCTGTTCCGTCTGTCTAGGCCTCCTCTCACCTGCCTCATCCTCTGCCGTTAGCTCATCCTCTGCCTGGGCCTTCTCTCCCCTCAGCTCATCCTCTGCCTGGGCCTCCTGCCTCATCCTTTGCCTGGCCCTCCTCTCCACCTGGCTCATCCTCTGCCTGGGTCTCCTCTCCCCCTGCCTCATCCACTGCCTAGCTTCCTCTCACCTGCCAGTTCATCCTCTGCCTAGCTTCCTCACACCTGCCAGTTCATCCTCAGCCTTGCCTCCTCTCCCCCTGCTTCTTCATGTCCCCTGCCCTATCCTGTGCCTGGGCTTCCTCTCTCCTCTTCTGCTTCATTCTCTGCCCATGTGACCTCCTCTTCCCCTGCCACGACCTCTTGGGGCTTGAAACTGGAACAACTGAGCCATGATAAGCTTCTCCTCATCTTGTTCCTTCTCCCTTCCCTTCTGGGCCCTGTTATTTTCAGGTCTTTTCCAAAGGCTGCATGTGATGCAGGACCTGTTAGCCATGCTCTGAGTCTTGGTCCTGGTGTCTGGTTGCAGCCTGTCCTCCAGCAGCCACACAAGCTGTTACTCCCAGGGAGAATCTCAGTCATGGTGTGCTGGAGGTTCCATCCCACTGTAGTTGGTGTATGCTGTCATCATTCGCTTGGTGTAGTGCTAACAGGATTCACCAGGTTCCTATTTAATCTGGCTCTCTTTGAACCAGTCCATGTGTGGGGTATTTCTCTGAAATTTTCTCACTGATCTCCTGTGGCTCTGCTTAGTACTGGCTGTCTGGCGCAGCCGAGTAAGGTGACGTTGAGTCAAAGTCCCCATTTAACGTCAAAATAGCTGAGCTTCAGGGTTTTATTATAAAGCTGGTTTAATTCTGCTGCAGTGGGTTTATATTGAAGGACCAGTCTCTGAAGGGCTGCTTCCTAGTAAGGTCTTTTCTGTCTTGGATCTGGCAGGTCACTTCATATGCCACTGGATATGGCAACGTCATACAACTGTTTCATCTTCCAGGGCTGGTTGACCAGAACACTGGCTCCCCCTTGTGGATTAAGACATTCTAACACTTTGCAGCACCAGTTTTCTTACTTTTGAATGAACTCGACTTGTTTTGCCCAGTCGAACAGATTCCAAACCCACACAAAAAGATGCCTAACCTGCATGATTCAATAGTATGACTATATATGTATTCTAGGGCTGCTGCTAAGGACTATTTTACTGATAATTTAATCTAACTGATTACTTTTCCTCCATTTAAGTTAATTTAATTTTGAAAACAACAAATTGTGTGTCATTGCAGGGCTTCAGATAATGGACACCGGATTTTTAACATAGCTTTACTTACGCCGGGGGTGGCATTGTGGTGCAGTGGTTAGCACTGTTGCCTCACACCTCTGGGACCCGGGTTTGAGTCTCCGCCTGGGTTACCTGTGTGGAATTTGCATGTTCTCCCCATGTCGTCGTGGGGATAGGGGGATAGGCTCTGGATCCCCCGCGACCCAGTAGAATAAGCGGTTTGGAAAATGGATGGCATTACTTATGCCCACAATATATTAGGCAGATTAGCAGTACACCTAAAATATTAATGAGAAGTGTATTGTGATGCCCATAAGTTAGTAATCTGTATAAATTTTGCATATTCTTGTACTTAATAAATTAGTTAGTGGAACGCACCATGATACTGTTATACTACGGAAGCGATAAGGACTGAAGTCACAGTGAAGAAAGGGATAACTCAGTTTAAAGTCCGACACGGTTTTTTTTGTTAATATAGTTTTCATTTTCTTTTCAGTTCATGAATTTTTTTTTTATTTAGTGACTTTTCATTTCAGTTTTAGTTTACGATAATAACACTCGTCCGAACAAGCCCAATGCGCACAAACACACACACACCGGCACCACTAATCAACGTAGAATAAGCCCAGATTCCAGCCTAAACATTTTTCTCAAACACTAATTCAATGGAAATTCTAATGTAGCAGGCAGACAAGTTTACTCCTTTAATGACTGTATTTAGAAGCTACAAGGACAAAATAAATGAATAAGCTCTCCATTCTAATGGTCATTTAATAAACATGAATAGATAACATTTACGGTGGTTTTGCCTTTTCTAGTGCCTGTGTGTTTTCTCTTCAGGAGCTCATGCACAGTGCTAGTGCTGCTGTGATTTGTCATTATTACTTGTGTATAATCTTTTGTAATAATTTTAACTATGCCCATAATTATGTAGTGATATTGAAGAAAAACATTTGTGAATTAGAAATCAAAAAAACAAAACTTTCATTAAAATAATTCATTAAAATAAATGAATAAAATAAATTTCAAATTTCATTAAAATAATTTTCAAACAATGTGCCAATTTCAAATATTAATGTTGACGCATTTTAAGTGTTGACGTCATCAACTAATCGCAGCAGCCCTAATGTGCTCACTCATTTTATTTAATAGTATCAACAGGCCCGCAAGATGTTAACCCATGTTTTCAGTAGAGGGTTCTAACCCAATATTCTTTTGAGGAATTCGAACCCCCAGAATTTTCTGGACGGTGACCCCTGATATTCTTGCCACTGACAGGGGAACTCGAATCCTCCTTTTACTATGGTACACAACACAATTTTGCTTCTAATTTAATTTTTACCCTTTGGTATCTAAGTTGCCAGGCAATGGAATCTCCAAGTATAGGCCTGAACTTCCACAAAACATGGCCATGAATTATTACATATATTGCCACGTGTGCACACTGAGTTTTTGGTTCTGTTTTCAAAAGGATTTGGATAAAAACAAAACGTAGATTCACAATACTCTGTCCAAGTAACCCTGCCATGCTTTAAAGTTATTTATGAATCAATCTGGTAAACATCCATCCCTCCATTTTCCAAATCGCTTATCCTACTGGGTCACGGGGGGTCTGGAGCCTATCCCGGAAGCAAGGGGCACGAGGCAGGGAACAACCCAGGATGGGGGGCCAGCCCATTGCAGGGCTCTGGTAAACATTTTCTCTAGTAATTTTAGGATAACATATTATCATTACATTTACATTCATATTCTCTTCACTAAAACTAGCCTTCTGGTTCCCTTAAACTATAATTTGTGGGAATCGCTTACAGTGTGACAAGACCAGGGACAGGAATCTCCACAGAGGCTTCCTGTGGAATTTGATTATGTTGTCCTGAGGTTCATCTCTTGGTCCAAAGACCAACCGCGTGATGGCATGGAGTCTCGACCTGCTCCAGCAGCTTAGTGATCCCGAACATGGCCCCAAATGGTCACAGAAATTTCAGCTGGAGAACTGGTTGTTATATGAAGAGAATATTTTTAATTTGTACTTGAGAAACTACAGTAATTCAGCTCTGCATACCATCTCTCTCCCCCACACTGTTTGAACATGGCGCACACACACACACACACACCATGGCACACAACATGTGTTGTGGCAGTGATCACAGATCAACAAATGATCAAGAGCCATCAGGATTAGTTAGATTATAGCATAATTCAGAAATACTATTATCTAGAACTTTGCAGCACATTCTATCTTGAGTTGGTTCACCTGGACCTAACTTTAAAACTAAGTGGTACTCCCTGTCTTACTATGTCAAGGTTAGGAATGATAGGGGAACAGAGGACAGTTTCATCTTAGTGTGCAAGTAGGGTTATATATCACAACAGCATACCTTTAGCACACCCTAGTATGGGTGCAAGCACAAACAACTAATGAAAGCAATTTTTGGCTCAGATACCCTTAGCATACAGCAATGGTTTGACATCAGGGTCTATGTATTTAGCTGTGTTAACTAGCATTCTGTTTTTTTTCTAGTGCATCCTGTGATCTCTTCCCCAGGTAAATGACACACAAACCTGGCCATCCACATGATGTAACAGAAAATGTGACTCATCCAACCTGGCCACCTTCTTTCAGTTCTCCATGGTCTGGTTCTGATGTTCATGTGGCAATTGCAGGTGCTTTTGGCAATGGACAGGGGTCAACATGGGCACTCTGACTGGTCTGCACCTACGCAGCCCCATACACAGTAAGCTGGGATGCTCTGTGTGTTCTGACACTGTTATATCATAATGAGCATTAACTTTTTCACCAATTTGTGCTACAGTAGCTCTCCTGTGGGATCACACCAGGACGGGCTAGCCTTCAGTCCCCACATGCATCAGTGATCCTTGGGTGCCTATGACCTTATCGCCAGTTCACCGGTTGGCCTTTCTTGGACCACCTTTGATAGGTACAGACTACTGCATACTGAACGCACCCCACAAGACCTGCCATTTTGAAGATGCTCTGACCCAGTCATCTAGCCATAACAGTTTGACCCTTGTCAGGGGCGCTCAGATCTGTATTCTTGCCTGTTTTCACTGTTTCCAACACATCACATTCAAGAACTTACTGTTCACGTGTCTAATATATAATGACACTCTTGTCGTGCAATTGTAACAAGATAATCAATGCTATTTACTTGACCAGTCAGGGGTTTTAAGGTGTTGGCTGATTGCAATATGGAGCCATATAAGATATTCTAAACATATGTTTCCCTCAATTTGAACTGGTAAGCATGTGCTTCGCGCCGCAAAGAGCACCGCCACTGTCAGACATGTCACTTGCAGCATCTGAAGCAGACAGTAATCATTCGTGACGCTTCAAAGATCACAGCTCCGACTGTGTTGCTCATACATACTTTCTTTCAAGCACCTGTCGCCAGCCATCCTGGTCATTTCAGATCATTACCTCCATCCAGTTCCTATTTTGTATATGATCATCACCCTTCCCCCACACTGATTTCATCCTGTGACTCACGCTTGAACAACAAAACACTCACTGCTACGCATGCGCACTACCCCTACATCGTAAATATCACTGCGCCATCACAGATAAACGTGAACACAAACATAAAATTCATAAGTACCACTTACATAAACTAGCAAATATTGAGAATATTTTCCCTTTATATAGAAAAATGAAATAAAATTTAAAACACTGTCAGCATTTTCTTTCGCGACATGTTCGAGAACCTTCCAGTTGCTACAAAGGAGAAAGCGGAAAGAATGACGTCAAAAGCCTAGCTTCACCTCACCCTCTCTCATGCGACTTTCTAGTGCAGTGATTTCTACGCTTTACGAGCGTAACGCATATCTCAGCATGCGATTTCCCTCAGACACGTCGCATTACATACACATAATATATGTATTTTCTTTTTTCTGTACAGTACCGTCCCGTCGAGCAGGAGGCGGGTACGGTCCATACGCGGGCACAGCCAATGAATGCAGCCTTCCTAGGGCCGGATGAGGCCTTGGGTGAGGGGGCCACGTGACTGCGCTTCCACCAATGAGCGTGATGCTCGCGTGCTTCGCTAGGCTTTTCCCGTAGATACGGCTGACGAAAGGGGAATGTTTTCAAACCAGCGACAGGCTGGACGTGGACCCGAGATAGCTCATTTTTTCATTTAAATGCTTAATATTTGAAATACATTTGTATGGTTTCGATATCGTGACTCCCGTTTGTATGAAATTGTCCGAATGAATACGCGAAGACCTGGAAGGCGCTGCTGAGGTAAGCTTCGTGTGTGTTTCCACTGTCCTCCCATATCGATAAAAAAACAGCCGAGGCTCGGTAGCTGTTCGCAGCCTGACGACCGTGCTCCTCTGCGGCGGGCTTCCCGAAGCTTCGCGGCCGCCTGTGCGCTTCAGACGCCAATATTTTATAGTTGATATACCGATACCAGTGAAGCGGCTGCAAGAAATCTCTAGGCGAGGACAGAGATGGTTGAGCCTAAGCTCTGACAATCGAAAGGGGAGCAGATCAGGAACGGCCGTGCGGTGCCCAACCGTCGCGCAGCGCCGAGCGCTGCTTCCCCGGTTTGCGGACTATTGTCTCGACGTTTCGTTCGACATTGGGCAGTCTGCGTCTGCCAGCAGACCTTTGTTTCGTATGCGCTCAGTAATAGTCATTTGGTGCATGAGTCGTAGCGGAAATTCTCGGCTTTTCAGTCACCTTAGTGAGGACGCTGCCTTTGGGAGATTGTGGTTATTTTGCATGGCGCACAGCTCCGTTCAACAGAAAGGGCTGCTCCCGGGTGAGCACGCTGGGGGCGTGTTGCCGTGCGGCTTCACCCAAACAACGCCGTCTTCGGCTTCGCCCGGACCCAGTCCTCGGTGTCGCCATCCTTTTGTTCGGCAAATACGCTGAGGCGCTCCTACGTCGTTTACCGGGAACGCTCCCGGTAACGTTGTCGGCCGTGTATGCCTAAAACAACCCCCTAAAATGCTGCATCGGCTCCCTGTAACTCGAGTTTGAAATATAAAAAGAGGTATGAAGTGTTTGCACAAAGCACCCTTCGAAGCGCTGTCATTACCTCCCCTTATACGCCTAACCTAGGGGACTTTAAACACTCTGCTTTTACGGGGATTTTTTTCTCATTTCCAACGTATTTCGCGTTCATGTAAAATGTATTATTACGGTCTACTTGCAAAGAATACTTAGCTGGTATTAGCCTAGTAAGCATGTATTATTTGACAACTGCGAGTTTACCTTTACCAGTAATACGACGACAGAATCATTTTAAACTGTAATGTTATTAATTTCATGTAAATAAAAAAATCTGTGGATTATTACATCGTGTGTAGCATTTAAAATATGTACGTGAATTAAGTTGTAGATGAAACACTGGATCGGCATTAATAAAAAGAGGCCCCGTGTTTTATTCTCTGATCGTGGCCATTGAAATTGAGGTGGTTGTAAATTTTTTTTTTACTTTTAAAATGATATTGCCTTAATACCCTCAGACCTGGGTTATTACACAATAGGATTTTGTGTGTGTGTGTGTATGTATGTATGTGTGTGTGTGTGTATATGTATATATATATGTATGTATATAATATAATGTGTGTGTGTATGTCACAATATCTGAGTATTGTAGATGTTAAATTTGTTCCCTTGTTTATAGAGACAGGGTTTGGTTTAGCTGGTAAACCTGTGACCATTTCAAAACAATTTGTCTTTAGTTACAATGAGACTCAGTTCCCAAAATGGTAATAAAATAATATCTTTATTAGGTGTGACACACAATTTAATATTTTTGTCTTTTTTTTTTCCTTTCAGTATGTTCATTACTTCAGATGTTTGCAGCAAAATCTTTCTGGTATTGTGAGGAGTGTGACAAAATATGCCCACTGGCTTAGTGATGTTAATTACAGTTGCTGCCTGTTACAGTGGGAAGGTGGTGTGGCAGTTAAGAACAAATTCATTGAAGGTTGTTGGTTTAAGGCCCAGGCAGTTCACTGCTGTTTAACCACAGAGAACAATATGGGGGGGGGGGGTATGAACTGCTCTGGAGAAAGCATCAGCAATGAAAATCTCAGCATCTATGTGAAAAATCAACCCAAAATCACTTCATATGTGCATCATGGAGGCTATACAGGATGCCTTAGCATTTATTGCTCATGTAGTTTAGTATGTATTAATATGTCATTGTTGCCAAAGCTGCTTTTCACATGTTTTAAGAGTTGTAGTCAGTTATTTGCAAATATAATAATCATAAGAGAAAGTGTTCAAATGAAATTTGCAGTGGTACATCAAAACACTTTTCAAAGTTGTGCAAATGTTTGGTAATTGCATAAATTACAGCGTATTAAAGTAATTAATCTTCGCATGCTGTGTTTATGACAGTTATCTAAGGGCTGCCTCTTTACGTTTTGTTTGGAATTTTAATGCATCTTTTTAAATGTCTGTATTCTCGCCTAAAAATGTGAAATATGCAGTTAATTTATTTGGTATTTCGGGGAATGGTTGTTGATGCTGCTGTATTGTAATTGCGATTGAATAGTACAAGATGGCCTAGCCATTCATTGCTAACGTGATGGTGTGCCTCTGTTGCACCCAGAAAGAGTTTCCACTTTTACGAATGTGGGCTAGACAGCGGTAGCAGTGTGTATAAATAACGTGGAATGTCCCCACGGCTGTACTGCTGCCTTGTCATAGACCTTGGTCACAGAATCTGCAAAGCTTACCACGCTGCCATACCTGATCAGAAAGCCTCAGTGGTGCCCATGTCAACTAGGGTTTCTTCCAACATGTAAATTGCAGTCTTCTGCATGATGTTTCCTGGTGAGACCAGCCATGTTCACGATGATTGCACCCATACCCATTTCCATTCTTTTTTGCTGCAGTCCTCTATCTGGAACTTGATATCGACTGCATCTCTGACCTGACTTGGTCCCCTGCATAACGATATATGAGCGTGTAGCTGCCAGGCTCTGTCAGGGTGATTACGGCGTTATCGGAGCCCGGCCTCCAGCGGTGCATTGAGAGGTTCTCCTCTTACATAACACACTTTGGTTGTACATGGGCTCTTTTACAATGTTAGGTAGGATGTACATATGAGAACGGGCTATTTGCCCACCACCTGCACATTCTGTCCCCCAGCTGCATATCCAAGACATTTTCCCTTAATGCACTTTCAATGATTAAGCCAAACCAAGAATTCAAGTAAAATGTTTAAATAATGAATGATATGTACCAAATAAGTCTTGGTAGTTTATATAAACTGACATCATTACATTTTTATAAATTACCTGTAGTTCGTTTTAAAATGTGGCATGAGCGCATTAGGCTGCAGCTTGTTGAGGGTTTGCCTGACATACAGGGACCAAAAAGCAACGAATTCCAGTTTAAGCTGTTAGTCTTTGGCCTCAGTAGTCTTTCCATGCAATCTAGTGCAGTCTTTCAGTTTTCATTTTGCCTTTTCTGTTTTCAAGGACATTTTTTCTGATGTAATGTGTGCTTCACTTGTTTGTATATGTGTATCTTTTTGTGGTAACCCTTCTTTTGGCAGAAAGTCA